>NC_092382.1:27221676-27311676 GCF_030028105.1 Mobula birostris | reverse complement strand
ATGCTTTCGCACTATTACCGCATCCTTTATGCACCTGTAAGTATATTGCGGTTGACTAAATGAGTAGTGATCAATTGCGAGATGCATAATCTTGCAATTCTATATATACAGTAGCTAGTAAACAAGCAATAACGAGCAATTGATGCATCATTTGTGATTTCCCCTTTAGATTACATATGTTTTATCGTCTGCGTTGTCTGAGCAGGTGGTGCCCAGCGCTGGAACCTGCGGGTATGGGAGGCATCTGACTAGTCGGGGCGACGTTTCAAGGAAACAAAGGTGCCCCGAGTGGGATCAATACCACTATTTGCGTGTTTGAGCATTTATTTTGAGACTGTAAGCTGCTCTTTCGACCAAAGTAACATAGAGTCAGACTGCAGGAAAAGTGACGTACATTGGACTCAGTGTTAGTGACGGCCGATACTGCCGGCGTCGTCTCCATGGCGACAGACATTATAAGTTGATATCAGATAAAATCAACAAAGACAAGCCTCTATCAGGAACAGTGTATGAAGCGTCACATCCATAGGGAAGAGTGGATGGAGAGTCACCTCCACCGGGAATAATTGATAAAATGTCAAATTCTCTAAGGGCAATGGATGTAGGGACACAGAAAAGGGAGACAAGGGTGGTTAGTCACCCCACCGGATTCAATGGATGGAGGAGTAACTTCCATTGGGAACAATGGATGTCTTGTCACCCCTCCCCCTCCACAGGGATCAGTGATGTTGGGTCATCCCCACCGGGCACGTTGGACTGATCAATGTTGGACCCGGCGGGATCAATGGATTGTGGGTCACTCACACAAGGAACATTGGGTAGAGGTTCAACACCACACCGATCAATAGCTGAGACTTCACTACCACCGGGAGCAATGAATGGAGGTTCAATACCACACGGATCAATTGCTGAGGCTTCACTACCACCGGGAACAATGAATGGAGGCTCCGTGCCACACGGATGGACGGGTTATGGTCACCCCTAGAAAAGATGTAGATCAAACACCTGGTACAAAGGTTGGTTGGTCATACTTCACGGCAAGAACGGATGCAGGGCCACCACCATCAGACATTATAGGTATCAGAGAAGTGCTGTAATTTGTAACCCTGCTTGGTAATATACTTTACTTTATCAGGAGTTTAAAGAGATTTGGCATATCAACAAATATACTCAAAAACTTCTATAGTGGTACACTGGAGAGCATTGAGACAGGCTGCATCACCGTCTGGTATGAAGGTGCAACTGCACAGGACCGAACGAAGCTGCAGAAGGTTGTAAATCTAGTCAGCTCCATCTTGGGCACCAGCCAACAAAGCACCGAGGACATCCTTAGGGTGCAGTGTCTCAGAAAGGCAGCTTCCATTGTTAAGGACCTCCAGCACCCAGGGATTGCCCTATTCTCACTGTCAGCATTAGGTAGGAGATGCAGAAGACTGAGGGCAGACACTCAGCGATTCAGGAACAGCTTCTTCCCCTCTGCCACCTGATTCCCAAATGGACATTGAAGTTTTGGACACTACCTCGCTTTTTTCTTTAATATACAGTATTAAACAGCTTTTGCACACTTAAAAAAATCTGCTCTACACGTAAATAATATACTTATTTATTTACTATGTCTGTCTCTGCTAGATTATGTATTGAATTGAACTTCTGGTGGTAAGTTAACAAATTTCCCGTCACATGCCGCTGATAATAAACCTGATTCTGATTCTGATCCTGTTGTTTTCAATTTGGACGCAGATTCTCTGTGTCTGGGGACTGAGGAGAAAGTGAAACCTCTCCATTGTCTCTGAGAGAACGGGGTCTCCGACAGAGGGCATTGTGGGGGGAGGGTCACTGAGAGGACGGAATCTCCGACAGAGGGCAGTGTGGGAGAAGGGTCACTGAGAGGACGGAATCTCCGACAGAGGGCAGTGTGGGAGAAGGGTCACTGAGAGGACGGAGCCTCCGACAGAGGGCAGTGTTGGGGGGAGAGTCACTGAGAGGACGGAGTCTCCGACAGAGGGCAGTGTGGGGGGAGGGTCACTGAGAGGACGGGGTCTCCGATAGAGGGCAGTGTGGGGGGAGGGTCACTGTTCCCGGAGATTGCAGGATGATGTCATTCACCTGACACATTGACCTGGGGACTGAGAATTCCGTCACCGATGGAAGTGGATATCCAGCGTCAAGTTCCCAGACGTGCGGTCGAAGGAGAGTGACAACGCTTACTGTATGGACATCGTAGCTATACGGTCCGTCGATATTCAGCCAGCTCCGTCACCTTAGGGAAGAGAGGATAGAAGTCGGGAGAAGCGGGTCTGACTGTGAGCAGGTTTGTGCGTCGTTAGGGGGCTGCTCTGTTAATGAACTGAAATGAACGGATATGTCACCGCGCTTTTCACTCGCTCCTGGAATCAGGACTGAGTGGCGGCGTAAATGAATGTGTTCGTGAAGCAGCTGAAATTTCTTAACAAATATCCGGCATAGGCGAAGATAATTTCCGAGTCATTCCCCTGTGTCCCTATCCCGGTGATGTGATAGTAGATAAATTCTGCAACATTTGTCAGCCACAGGAGGATGAAGCTGCCTGAGAGGGTGAAGAGCAAAACCATAGACCTCTTCCGGCTCTCCATCTCCGGGTCACTGCTGTTTCCCCCATTGCTCTGACCCGTCAGACCCCTCCGGACCCGACTGGCCACTAAAATGTGCCTGACGGTCAGAGCGTTGAGCAGCAGAATCACGCCGAATGGGAGGAACGGAGTTAAAATTATGTCATACCAGTCATACGCCACCCACGCCGGTTCAGTGAAGTAACTTGGTTTCGGATAGTAAAACCATGTGTGAGGGGATCCAGGAGGGCCCCTATTAACTGTATAAAGAGAGAGGGAGAGGGTAATTTATCACCGATGGTTTGTTTTGAAAAGAGAGAGAGAAACGAAGATTAACCGTTGGACTGTCACGTTAGGGCACGGGAGGTAACTTTGCAGATAATACCGAGCAACTCGAAGGTTGCAATGGTGACTAATAGCACATTATTGATGTTGCTTACAAGGACAGATCGACTTGCTTGCATTTCTTTACAGACAAGGGAAGGAGGGACTCTTTGAATGACAGGTGATGCTCAGCCTGGTGAAATAAATAGGAGGTCAGATGATACAGACCTCAGACACATGATCTGGACACTGAATGAGCATTGCTGTGCCCGCAGAGAAGGTGGGTTTTGGAGGATCGATCAGGCGGATCGATCCATTTGCACTTCCAGTGAAGGAGAAGGGGTTGACTGGTGGGGAGTTGTCTGTGTGTCCACCGTTGCCGGGGTGATAGCTCCACCACAGGAAAACAGATCCCCCTGTTTAAAGTCACAGTCGGTGACTTCTGAAGGATTTCGGAGGACGACGAGAGGATCGACGGCATCAGCTCACCTGAAGATTCAGCCCACTCTCGTTCTCTCTCCATCGCTACTCAACTAAATACCACGAACAGAACTGAACTGAACTTTACTCAACATCGTAAGACTGTACCTTTTTACCCCTAGACGTAAAGAAGCTTGGTTTTTCATACACGTATATTTCCACACTTCCTGATATACTTACTTAAGAGTTAAAAAATACACATGGACTAAGATGTTAACTGTCCTGTGCTATCACCGGTGGGATCATCAGTTGATCTGCCACCTGTCTTCAGGAGTTTCGGCCCGCTTATGATCAAGACTCCCTCGAGGTGGTGGGCCAGCAGTGCTAAAGCACCACCTCCCACTGGTGAGCTCAAAAACTTGGCATCTGCCTCTATCAGAGTTGTTGGTCACTTCCATCCAACAGATAGTCTGCTCTTCAGGTGTCTATGGAACTACTGAAGGGTTTGCAAGATATGTGATTATATATATAATCACTGCTAACCTGTTTGATTTATTTACATTTGTATTACTGTATTGCATAGTCACTAATAAATATTATTAGTTTATAGCAATACTAGACTCCAAAGTGTTTTCCGTCTCTGCTGGTTCTTTATTTCCGTCACAGGGTACGTGACACATGGTACATTATTAACGATCTCTCTGGGCCCGTGAGTGAAGTGGAGTGGACAGAACTGAACGCTAGATGGCGCTAGAACCACGGCCGCCGCTCTCCCCGAGCAGTACTTTGTTTTCAGTTTCTGACAGCAAATGGCAACAAACCGATCGAAGGTGAAAGTGACGGTGAACCAGACGGAACAGTTCACGGCAACGCGGGACAGGACACGGAGAACAGTGCACACAGAGGTCACGTTCAGGAAACAACCGGGAAAATAATGATAATTAGAATAGAATAGAGTATCTTTATTGTCATTGTTGTGGAGCAATGAAACACGGTTTAGCAGCTCAACGTTTTGCAGCATTTCAAAGAATATACACATAAAATAAACTCTAAAACCCCAGGAATACGGTCCAAAATTAATAATATATGGATGGGGGGGGGGGGTGTAGGACTATTGCACACCTGCCATTCCTGGAAGTGTGATGCATTTAGCTGCCGCCGTCTTAGGAGGGGGGCAGGAGAAGGGAAGGAGGTGTTATTCATTTCACTGCTTGTGGGTAGAAGCTGTTAAGGAGTCTCTTTGTTTTCGTCCTTAATGCTCTGTATCTCTTCCCAGAAGATAGAGGGGAAAACAGGTGATGTCCAGGATGAGTGGGATCCTTTTAAATACAAGTAGCCTTCTTTTGAAGTCTGCCAGTATAAATGTCTCTGAGGGAGGGTAATGAGCCAGTAACCCGCTCTGCTACCCTCACCACCCGCTGGGAGTCCTTCCTGTTCTGTTCTGTACAGCTGGCAAACCACACTGCACAGCAATACGTCAGGAGGCTCCCTATAGTTGTCCGATAGAAGTTGATCAGCAGGTGATGAGGGAGGAGAGCGTGCTTTAGCTTCCTTAGGAAGTAGAGCCTCTGTTGGGCCTTCCCCACCTGATAAGAGATATGGGCAGTCCAGGTGAGGTCAGCCGAGATGTGGACGCCGAGGGACTTGAAGCTCTCTACTCTCTCCACCTCTTTCCCGTATATGTGCAGAGCGGAGTGCTCGACGCGCTTTGATTTCCTGAAGTCTACTATCCGCTCCTTGGTTTTTGTGATGTTCAAGTCCAGGTTATTATGTCAACATTATTCTGTCAAATGCTGTATCTCCTCCCTATAGGCTGTCTCATCACAGTCTGATATGATACCTATTAGGGTGGTATCGTCAGCAAATTTGACAATGGTGTTGGTGGAGTGAATGGTAGAGCAGTCATGGGTGAAAAGAGAATAGAGGATGGGGCTGAGAACACACCCCTGAGGAGTACCGGTGTTCAGGATGAGAGTAGATGATGTGTGTTCTCCCATCCTGACACTTTAGGGTCTGTTACACAGAAAATCCAGTATCCATGAGCACAGTGAACTGCCAAGGCCCAGGTCGCTCAATTTCTGCACCAGTTTGTAGGGGGTGACTGTATTAAAAGCTGAGCTGTAGTCCACAAACAGCATTCTTACATAGGTGTTATCCTGATCCAGGTTTGTAAGGGCTGTGTGGAGAGCTGTGATGACTGCACCCTCTGTCGATCTGTTTGCACGATACGCAAACACATATATCTAAACACGGCTACAAGCTCTGTGCTATATTCGCATGTTCTTATATTTTTTGTTGTTAGAATCTCAGCTGACGGCGAACGTTGCAAAATCTTGCAGAATTTCATGGACGCACATGTGTGTGAAAGTCACGTGAGCCCCTTTCCCGCTCCTTTTTCACCGCAGATCTGCCTTGTTCCCGAGGCTCCGCCCCCAGCTCTGATGACGTAAATTACAGTCCTGACTTTCCTTCAGTTCTGTGTTGGAGCGGGTCGGCGGCGGCGGATCGTCTGTAGGATGCAGATTGGGAGAGGATCATCACTCCCGGAGTCGAGAATCAGGGGGAAGGGTTCACTGTCCGAGCGTGAAGAGAGCACGTTCTCATCGGTGAGTATTGAGGCTGGTCCCGAGGGTGGATGTCTAATGTAAGGTAGTGAATGCAGTTAACTTCCCCGGATCTGGCAGCCTCTGTGCGCTCGCTGGAAGAACCTGCCGGGGTCGGTCTGTGTTGTAGGACCTTCAGAACATACCGACTGAGATGAGCCACCGCTCAGCCCCTCTTGTCCTGGTCCTAGGAGCGTGATGGGGTGGTGAAACCGAGACTGCACTCATCCATTGAGGTTTATCCCGGGAACATTTCCTCCATCACCCAGCCCCGCATCGGGTCCAAACCTCATCTGGATCGATAGCCACAGTCTACAATTGTTTTAAATCATTCCAGGGCCCGTCCACCTGTTGTGTTCTTGCAGACAGAGAAGGTTAAACCGGGTAATCGCACCTTCGGGACACTGTTCCATCTGCCTCAGTAGATCCACCTTTCACCCGTTCAGACAAGGCAGTGAGATCCAGATCTCTCACGACCTCTCGTTTTGGGTGGCCATCGTTGTGTTTATTTTTGTTGAATCCATGCCACCGTTCCGACTTGCCGAAGTGCAGCCAATGTTTCCGGTTTTTTAACCCCATTAAATGCGAAAAATAAGCCTTTTCGATGTATCTGGGCTTCTCGAATTTTCTAATCTTCAGTTAAGCCTTCCTTCAACGGGTGTTGCATATCATCCACACAGATCAATATAACAGCACATCGAGGTGATATAAGGTAAAACAATAACAGAGTGTAGCAAAGCGTTATGGTTACAGAGACAGTGAAGTGTGCATCGAGTTAGACGGTGAGATCCAGGGTCCAACTTATCATACTGGGGAATATTCAATGTGCTTACAACAGCAGCTTGAAAGGTTTCCTGGAGCCTGGTGCTGTGTGTTTTCAATGTTGTTTTAAATCTTCGACCCGGCTGAGAAGAGAGAATATCGAGGGTTATGAGGATCTTTGGTGTTGCCTGCTTTACTGTTGCAATGGGAAGTGCAGTCACAGTCCAGGGAGGGGAGTCTGGTTTCTGTCATGTCCTCAGCTATGCCCACAGTTTTCTGTAGTTCCTTTCAGTCAAATGTAGAGCAGCAGACTTATGAAGGCGTTATGTAGACGGATGGGATACTTTCTACGGCGCTTTGATAAGGTTTGGGGAGGGGCAATGTGCCTAAGCCAAAGTTATTGTTGTTTGATCGAGGTTTGTCATTTTAGGATCTCTTTCTATCCTATTATTCAGTAGCCGTACATTGCTGCATGGCCACCAGTGACTGTCCTTGATCCCTCACCCACATGGTTCCATCTCCTCAATCACTCACATCTTGTGCAACCTCTCTCCAGCCCGTGTGTACCCACCTCATTGAGGTACAGTGCTTCATCCAACATTTGACTTCATTGTGAAATATTATCTTGCATCTCCTATCTCACTGAGCTTTCCAGAAATCGTTTTTTGTTAGCTAGAACTACCAGAGGTTTAATTAAATGCAGCATCTGGTAGGGTAAGACGCACAAGCTACGAGCCACGGTTATGACCAGAAAAATTCTAGCATGGATAAAGAAGTAGTTGGTAGGTAGGAGATAAGGGGTGGGAAAAAAGCGAGTCTTTACCGTTTGAAAGAATCCAAGGTAAATTACACAGGTGCAGGTGGATGGGACATTGCAGGGATTGGCACGGACGGGCTGAAAGACCTGCTTCTGCGCTGTAGGAGAATGAATCGAAATTAGGCGTTTCACTAACGTCCCAAATGCTCAGAGGAAACATGTTGTCGGGCCCTGGAGGTTTATCCATCCCAATGCGCCTCAACAGAGCAAGCGCCTGTTCTGTAAACTGTATACAATCCGTGACTTGACGAACGTTTCCTCACTTCTATCGTCTCTATATCTGTCTCCTCAGCACATGTAGACACGGAAAAGAAACACTGAAGGTCTTCCCCATCTCGTTTGGCTCCTTGCATAGTTTAGCACTCTGATTCTCAGAAGTTCTTTTGTCCAGTTAATCGGGCAGGAAGGGAACCACAGGTTTTTATTTTCTTATTTATCTTGCCACCAAGAAGTTTGTTACTCATGGAAATGTTTTGATCCCAGTAGTTCTTCACAAAGTCTACAAGAAAGATTCTTGGAATGAAAAGCTTTATCTATGTGATACATTTGTTGTCCCTGCGCCTGTTCTCAAAGGAGGGATGGGGGCGCTGGGAGTAGGAACCTCACTGAAACCTACCAGATACTGATGTTTCGATAGAGTGGACGGGTGAAGATGTTTTCATCAGCAGTGGAGTCTAGGAACTGAGAGCCATTCAGCTGTATCTAGAAAAATTTTCTCCTCCATCATTCTATCCAGTCGCAGGGGCCAAACTTGATTGTATTGTCAAATGTAGTTTTACGTTATTCAAAGGTACAGTAATTTGATAGAATTTTTAATAGCTTAACTAAGCAAAGACGAAAACTTCATTAATATCACCACAATATAATGTACTTTTTAAATAACAGATAACCGACGTTTGAAGCAGACTTATCGTATTGAACGAAGTGCTTTATTTTGGAACAGCTTCTGCACTGCTGAAGTTCCGTAGAGTTGGAACTACCAGCAGATTTACTGGATGCACCTCGACAGGGTTAAAACAGCAACTGGTATACTAGTTTCACCATTACAAATTGGCTGAGTGTTCAGTACTCACTGTGGTCATAATGAAACTCAGTAAATATGAGGTTGAATGTTGCTTCCTTTTTCGTTAAGTTCTGGTGGGTCTCTTCCTCAGTCACCAGGGAAACAGCCCACCAAAGCTTCAAGGAGTGTTGAGGATTTTTATCACTCTGTAGTCAGAGCCCCTTAGCGGAGAGACAGTGGCCTCAGGATTCAGTGTGGTTTCGAGGATTTACTGTCTGGAATATATGATGTCTGTGCTGGAATAAAGAGATGACTAATGAACGTTGGGATTGTATTTATGCAAATCTATTTAGAAGGTCACAAACATCTTGCAGTCAGTCAATATTTGTGAATTAAAAGAAGAGAAAAATCTCTATACTCTGTTTCCAAGGCTATATTTACTGCTCAATACTAAAATATAATTTTCCTGTTCCACTACGGGAAAAGTGGTGGCTAACTGACCTGGTGTAGATCCCATCCAATAATAAAATAATCATCAATATAATCAATTTATCTGTGGAGACAAACAGAAGGCAACAAAAGTTGTTAAAAAAGTAAAGGTACAGTCGACGTTTCAGGCCGAGGTTCTCGGCCTGAAACGTTGACTGTACCTCTTCCTAGAGATGCTGCCTGGCCTGCTGCGTTCACCAGCAACTTTGATGTGTGTTGCTTGAATTTCCAGCATCTGCAGAATTCCTGTTGTTTGTGTAAAAAAGTAAAGGTAAAATACCAAAGTAAACGAGCCAATAATATTAAGGAGGTTTCTAAATGTTTGTTCAGATACATTAAGTGTGAAAGGGAGGCATGGCTGGATATCAGAACGCTGCAATACGTTACCAGGGATGTAGTAAATGGGGACAAGGAATGGCGGACGAACTGAATAAGTATTTTGCACCAGTCTTCGTGCAGGAAGACACTAGCAGGATACCTGAAACTCCAGGTGTCGGGAACATCAAGTGTGTGATGTTACCATAGCTAGAGAGATATTTCTTGGGAAACTGAAACGTCTGAAGTTAGATATCTCACCTGAACTAGATAGCCTGACCGAGAATTCTAAAAGCGGGGGCTGCAGATATGGTGAGACATTAATAATGTTCTTTCAAGAATCACTAGCTTCTGTAATGGTTCCGGAAGACTGGAAAATTGCAAATGTCACTTCACCTTTAAGAAAGGAATAGGACAGAAGGGAACCCATATGCCAGTTTGTCTGACCTCAGTAGGTGGGAAGATATTGGAGTCGATTATTAAAGATGTGGTCTCAGGGTACTTGGAGACCCGTCATTAAATAGGTCGTAGTTGGCATGATTTCCTCAAGGGAAAATCTTGCCTGACAAATCGGATGAAGTTCTTTGAAGAAATAACAAGCATGATTGACAAATGCGAATCGGTTGATGCTGTGTATTTGGATTTTCAGAAGATCTTCGTTACGCTACCGCACATAAGGTTGCTTAACAAGTGACGAGATCACGGTATTACAAGAAAGATTCTGACATGGATAAAGCAGTGGTTGATTGGCAGGGAGAAAAGCGTGGGAACAAAAGAAACCTTTTCTGAATTTCTCCCAGAGACTAGTGATATTCCACAAGGGCCTGTGTTGGGACCGATTCTTTTACGTTATATGTCAAAGATTTGGACAATGGAATTGATGGCTTTGTTGCAAGTTTTCAGACAGTATGAAGGTAGGTGGAGGGGAATGTGGTTTTGAGGAATTAGAAAGGCTACAGAAGGACATGGACAGATTAGGAAACTGATCAAGATGTGGAATACAGTGTCGAGAAGTGTATGGTCATGCTCTTTGTTAGAAGAAATGAAAGGGTTAGCTATTTTCTAAATACAGCAGAAAACGGAGGTGCAAAGGGACTTAAGCGTCCTTGTGCAGGATTCTCTAATGATTATTTTGCAGGTTGAGGCAAGGTGAGGAAGGCAAATGCAATGTTAGCATGTATTTCAAGCGGAAAAGAATATAAAAGCAAGGATATAATGTTGAAACTTTATAAAGCACTGGTGATGCCGCACTTGGAGTGTTGTGAACAGGTTTAGGCCTCTAAATGTTGAAAGAAATGTGCTGAAATTGTATAGGGTTCAAAAGTTGTTCACGGAAATGATTACACGATTGAATAGCTTGTCATATGAATAGCGTTTGATGGCTCTGGGCCAGTATTCACTAGAATTCAGAGGAATGAAGGGTGACCTTATTGAAACCTATCGAATGGTGAAAAGCCTTGACAGAGTTGATGTGGAGATGATGGTTCCTCTGGTGGGTTAGTTTACCTCAGAATAATAGGCGCCCTATTAGAACGGGGTGAGCAGGAATTTATTTTGCCATGGCATGTCCAATCTGTGGATAATTATTATTTTTTTTTTTTTTTTGCACAGGCAGCTGTGGTGGCCAAATCATTGTGTGTATTTAAGACAGAGTTTGATAGATTCCTGATTGTTCAGAGCATGAAAGGATAGATTCCTGATTGGCCCCTTAGCGGAGAGACGGTGGCTTCTGGTTCCAGTGTGGATCCAGTATGCTGTGAGCATTTACTGTTGGAATATACGATGTCTGTGCTGGAATGAAGAGATGATGAATGAATGTTGGGATTGTATTTTTTCAAATCTTTTTATAATGTCACAAACAATTGCAATCATTCAATATTTGTGAATCAAAAGAAAAGAAAGATCTCGATACTTTCTTTCCAGGGCTACATTTATTATTTAATGTTAAAAATATATCATTCCTGCTCCGCTACGGGAAACGTGGCGGCTAAATGACATGGTGTAGAACCCGCTCAACAATAATATAATCAACAACATGTCCAATTTATATGTGGAGACAAGCTGAAATGTATCCCGGGCCATTTTTGAACCACAGGCCGGAACACAACCTCGACCCCCGTCCAGACACAGGTTCCTCAGGTTACAATTCGGTCACGGGTTGGTGTAGGAGTGTTAGTGTTCGAACTGGGAATAGCTGAGACACCGCGGCACATTAGCGGCAGTAAAGAGTCCTGGGAGTGCTGGCCCATTCGTTATAATCCTGGGATGGGGGTCCAGGAATATGGAATTCCCACTGTTTGGATTTCCCCCGAGCTCACTGCTTCTACAGATGACATTGGGCATTCCTCCTTCCGCAATGAAGCAGACGACTCGGACAACAGTTTGCGAGGAATTCTGATTACACTATCCTGTGTGAGACAGGGGGTAGACTTGCGAAAATCTTGGGGGTGGGTTGGGATCCAGTGAGGACGGATCCTGGAATACCATACAGGTTTTGACACATATATAATGGAACCGTCTTTCAAGCTGCCCAGGCGTATGAAATGATGCGTTAGTATTAATGTTTTGTGCTCAGATGTTTGGCTCTGGAGTTCCTTTGGAAACAAGAAGAGAATGAGTTGCCATTCCTTCCCTCACAGTGAGAGGCTGTGAGTTAATGGGCTGTTCCATGATTGCAGCAGTAAACATGGACCCGGGGTTTAGTGTTCAATCCGTGTTTGGAAAGTCCCTCTTACTGTCCCCTGTCTGTCAGCTAGTGGGAGTCAAATAGAAACTAAAGAAGGAGAAGCTAAAGGCAGACCAATTGATATTACAGAAGTAGCAGCATTACAATGGTGGGAACTACAGAGGCATGAGAGGGGAATTTGCCAGAATTGATTGGAAATGATGAGATGCCAGCAGAGCAGCAATTTGTGGGAAGTTGGAGGATTTGTCCTGACCGAGGGTCTCGGCCTGAAACGTCGACTGTACTTCTTCCTAGAGATGCTGCCTGGCCTGCTGCGTTCACCAGCAACTTTGAATGTGTTGCTTGAATTTCCAGCATCTGCAGATTACCTCGTGTTTGGGAACCTATATGCCAGTTTCTCTGACCTCAGTATTTGGGAAGATATTGGTGTCGATTATTAAGGATGTGGTCTCAGGGTACTTGGAGACCCGTCATAAAGTGGGCCATAGTCTACTGGATTTCCTCAAGGGAAAATCTTGCCTGATAAATCTGACGGAGTTCTTTGAAGAAATAACAAGCATAATAGACAAAGGAGAAGCAGTTGGTGCTGTGTATTTGGATTTTCAGAAGGTCTTCTTTACTCTGCCACATATAAGGTTCCTTGACAAGCGACGAGATCATGGTATTACAAGACAGATTTTGGTATTATTAAAGCAGTGGTTGATTGTAATGGGGCAAAGCGTGGGAATAAAATAAACTTTTCTGAATTTCTCCCAGTGACTAGTGATATTCCACAAAGGCCCGTGTTGGGACCGATTCTTTTACGTTATATGTTAAATATTTGGGCGATGGAATTGATGGCTTTGTTGCACAGTTTGCAGACAGTGTGAAGAAAGGTGGAGGGACATGTGACTTTGAGGAATTAGAAAGGCAACAGAAGGACATAGACAGATTAGGAAACTGGTCAAAAAGTGGAATACAGTGTCAAGAAGAGTATGGTCATGCACTTTGATAGACGAGATGAAAGGGTTAGTTATTTTCTAAATACAACAGAAAAATGAGGTTCAAAGGTACTTGGAGGTCCTTGTGCAGGATTCCCTAATGATTAATTTGCAGGTTGGGGCTGTGGTGAGGACGGCAAAGGCGATGTTAGCATTCATTTCAAGAGGATTAGAATATAAAAGCAAGAATGCAATGTTGAAACTTTATAATATCCAGGCCACACTTGGAGTATTGTGAGCAGTTTTGGGCTTCTTAACTTCGAAAGGAATGTGCTGAAGCTGTATGGGGTTCAAAGGCTGCTCACGGAAATGCTTCCACGATTGTCATATGAACAGCGTTTAATGGCTCTGGGCTAGTGTTCACTGGAATTCCGAGGAAGGGAGGGTGACCGTATTGAAACCTATCGACTGGTGCAAAGCCTTGACAGAGTTTATGTGGAGATGATGGTTCCTCTGGTAGCAGAGTCTATGAGCAGATGACTCTACCCCAAAATAGAGGGGCGTCCTATCAGAACGGTGTGAGCAGGAATTTATTTTGCCATGGAATGTCGAATCTGTGGAAGTTTATTTTTCCCCCACAGGTAGCTGTTGTGACCAAATCTTTGTGTATATTTCAGACACAGGTTGATAGATCGCTGATTGATCAGGCCATGAAAGGGTGTGGTGAAAAGGTAGGAGACTGGGAATGACAGGAAACTTGGATCAGACATAATGAAAATGTGGAGTAGACTCGATGGGCTAAATGGCCTAATTCTGCTCCTATATGGTATGGTCGAATGGAGATAGAACATCCCATGGAACATAGAATAGTACATCACGGGAACACCTTCTTTGAAATCAAACCTGGAATCATTTTCCTGAACCGCCTTTTAACCCTCTCCATTTTTAACACATTTTTCTCATGTTAGGGGCTCAAACCTGCTAAGAATACCCCAAGGGTTGCCTCATCAGGACTTTATAAATTCTCAACAGTCCATCCTTTCTTTTATATTACAGTCCTCTTCAAATGAATGCAAAGATCGCATTTGCCTTCTCCACCATCAACTAAACCTGTATATTAACCTGTAAGGAAATTGCACAACCACTGCAACCCTCTTTGCAACTCAGTTGTTATTGGTTTTTTTTTTGAATTTTGGGCCCAGCCTGTCCATAATCTCCACACAATTCAAATAGGAAACCTGCTTATTATTCTCAAGTACAGAGGTGCAATGAAAACCCTGTTTAGCATCTCATCCATACAGATCAATAGAGCACAACAGGACATTCAGGTGATATAAAGTAAACAATAACAGAGTGTAACAAAGCATTATGGTTCCAGAGAAACTAAAGAGCAGGTAGCCATGTGGTGCAAGGTCGTAACAAGTTACATTGTGAGGTTAAAGTCAAACTTATAACGTCGGGGACCATTCACATATTTTCTGCTCCAGCTTGCCGCATTTCCATCTGTTATCTAACTCATTAATATCAATACCTGCAGCACCCCGCGAGTCTCATGCCTACGTTCGGAGAGACAACCATTTGCAAGCACTCTCTGGCTTCTGCACTCGCTTCATCCTGAATTCTAAGGACCTTTCCCTTTTGGACCAGCCTCCCATACAGAACTTTTTTCAAACGCCCTGTTAATATCAATGTAGGCAATGACACCCACATTACCTTCATCAAACTTCTTGATAACTTCCTCAAATATTTGAATAATTTGATTAGACATGACCTGTCAGGCTGACTGTCTCTCATCAGGCCCGGTCTTTCGTAATTTTATAAATTCTGTTTATTAAAATACCTTCCAATGACATACCCAAGACTGATGTCAGGATCCAATGACAGACCCAAGACTGACGTCAGGATCACGTGCCTATAATATCCCTTCTTACCTTTCGAGCCTCTCTGGCCTAAATGAGCAAAACCAGCTATCCTCCCATCCTCTGGCATATCACTCATAGCTCTGTACATTTTAAATGTCTCTGCCAGTGTTCGAGCAGTTTCTGCACTGGCCTCCCACAGGGTCCGAGGTACACTTTGTCAGGCCCTGGGGATTTAACTTTTCTAATTCAGCAAGCACCTGTTCCGCAATCTGTATACAATCCATAACAAGATTAACTTTTCCCGATTTCTATATTCTCTGTATCTCTCTCCCAAGTAAATACAGGCAAACAAAAGGTATTGAAGATCTACCCCATCCCTTTCGGTTCCTTGTCTAGATAGCACGCTGATCTTTTCTGACAGTTAATTGGGCAGTGAGAAATATTTGGCTCAATAAATTATTCTGCCACCAAATTGTCTGTATCCCTGGAAAAGCGCCCATTACAGTTGTTGTTTACAAAGTTCACAAGAGTGATTCTGGAATAAAAAGTTTTATGTATGAGGAGCATTTGGTGTTTCTGGGCCTGTTCTCAATGGAGGGGTGGTGACTCTCAGAACAGGAACCCCAATGAACTCCTGAGGTCTAGATAGAGTGGATAGGGACAAGATGTTTTCAACAGCAGGGGAGTCTAGTAACTGAGGTCACAATTTCAATCCATTCAATTGCACCTGGGGACCTTCCCTTCCATCATTCTGTCCAGTAGCCAGATCTGAATTGAACCTGTATCAATGCCTGCGGTCGATCATTGATATAAGCTATTTGCAGACTCAAGAATATAATGGAATTTTAACCACTTAATTGAACAAACAATTAAACTTTATGGTTATCAACATGAAGCATTGTGTGACATCTTTTGTAAATATCCCATAGTTGCCATCTGGAGTGGATAGGCCGCATCCAACAACGTGGATTTGATTTTGGAACAGCTTCTGCACTACTGGAAGTTCTGTAGAGATGGAAATACCAACAGATTTACTGGATGCACCTCGAGACAGGGTTAAAACAGACATTGGAATCTTAGCTTCCCCATTACAAAATGGCTGAGGGTTCAGTATTCATCTTTGTCATAATGAAACTCAGAGCATGTGAGTTGATCCTTATTTCCTATTTTCAGTTAGTTCTGCTGAGCCACTTCCCCCATCACCAGGGTAACAGCCCACCAGAGCTGCAAGGAGTGTTGAACATTTTATCACTCTCTGGTCACCGCCCCTCAGTTACCTCAGAAACCGGTGTGGATGTCTGGATGCCTTGAGCATTCACTGTACGGAATATATGATGTTTCTATTGCAATAAAGAGATAACGAATTAATGTAGGGATTGCATTTACGCAAATCTCTTCAGGATGTCACAAACATCTCGCAGTCAGCAATATTTGTGCATAACAATGGCAAAAACCTGTACTGAGTTTCCAGTGATTTATTTTCAATTTTATATTAAAAGCATTTTCTTATTGTTTCACTGTGGGAGATGTGGCGGTGAATTGCACTGATCCAGGTCCCGCTCCGCAATAAGTTAATAAACATATGTGCTCAACTCACCTGCTGAAGACAAGTTGAAATATATTCCCACCCACTGGTGACCCATGGTCCGGGTTCCCCACCCGGTTAAATCATTATCGGGTTCTAGCCCTGTTATGGGATGGAGCGGAGTGTTAATTTTAGAAGTGGGATTACACGAGACACTGCTGAATATTACTAACAGGAAAGAGTCCTGGGAGTGTTGGTGCTTGGGCTATAATCCTGGGATGGGACTTCTGGATTATGGAACTGGCACAGTGTTATCCAAAGAGATATTACATCTAAACATATCCTTACCTTCCTCGCTCGCTACCGCCTTCTTCCTTCAACAGGGATCACTCCCTCCACAATTCCCTTGTTCATTCATCCCTCCTCTCTAATCTCCCTCCATCCACTTATCCCTGCAAGCGGCCTGAGTCCTACACCTACCCGGACACCTCCTCCCTCACCTCCACTCAGACACAAAACAGTCCTTCCAGGTGAGGCAACACTTCACCTGTGAATCTGCTGGGCTTATCTATTGTGTCCCGTGCTCCCGATGCGGACTCATTTACATTGGTGAGTGCCGCCATAAACTAGGATTCCATTTTGTTGAGCATCTCTGTATTATCTGGCACATGGGGGATTTCGCAGTGATCAAACAATTTAATTCTGATTCCTATTCCCACATCTCGATCGGTGGCCTCCTCTTGTGCCAAGATGAGACCACCCTCAGAGTGGAGGAGCAACACCTTATATTCCATCTGGGTACCCTCCAAAATGATTGAATGAATATTAAATTATCCTTGCAGTAAACAATTCCCATCCTCCCCCAAAAAAAAAACTCCTCTATTCCCCAATCTGAACTTTAACTTACCCTCACGAAACTATTATTTCTCCCTGGATCCTCCCCCCCCCCCCCCACCACCGCTTCCCTTTCTCCTATTGACAAGTCTCTGATTCTTTCATCTCCAGCCCTTGACCTGTCCTACAGTTGACTTCACCTGACACCTTCCAGCTCGCCTCTCTCCCCTCCCTTACCTTTTTATTCAGATATCTTCCCCCTCCTCCTCAGTAATGAGGAAGGCTCTTTGCCTGAAATGTCGACGGTTTACTCTTTTCCATAGATACTGCCTGATGTGTTGAGTTCCTCCAGTATTTTGTGTGTATTGTTTGGATTTCCAGCGTTTGCAGGCTTTCTCATATTTAAGTGTGGTAATTACCGTAACAATTGTTTAGGCTTTGTTGAGATTATATCTGGAATATGGTGTTAAAATTCTGCTCCCCATACTAACACATTTCGTTATGCAGACCAAAGAACAAACTGCCGGAGGAACTCAGTGGGTCGGGCAGCATCTGTGGAGGGAAATGGACCGTCAACATTTCGGGCCGAGACCCTCCCTCTGGACTGAGAGTGGACGGGAAATAGTCCGAGAAAAGAGGTGAGGGGTGGGGATGGGGCAAGAGCTGGGGAGTGAGAGGTGGATCCAGGTGAGGGGGGAGGTGGGAAGGTGAAAATAGTGACAGGGGTGGGAGGTGAGTGGTTGGGGCAACACGGGGCTGCAGAAGATGGAAATTATTTCCATACAAGATTATCTAAGAAGTTAGAGAGTGTTTGTTTTAGAAATTCACCGGGCTGATTGCTGGAGGACGCTGAAGTCCCACTGATCGTCTTCACATAAAACACAGATCGGTAGATGTGTGAGGACCGAAGGGGTCGAGAAAATGAGGCTGAGATTGGAGAGCAGCCGTCATGTTGTTGATGGTTAGAGGGGCTGAATGGCCACCTCCTGCTGTTTCTTACTTGATGTTTCAGTGTTCCTGTCCAGTGAGGCTCCGGGGAATGTGAATAAGAATTAGTGTTTATAAACATCAAAGTGATTTCAATGAAATCTGAACAATTCTTGTTCGGGTGGGAATTGTGATTCATACCTGGATGGGAATCCAACCCGTAACTCTGAGAACCGATAGATGGAGAGATGGGGACGGGAAGATACAGAGGGAAAAATTTCAAAGTTAGCTGGTGTAAATATGAAATAATGTGTAAAATGCTGCACAAAAACTCAAGATGCTGGGGATCTGCACCAAAAACGGGACATGGTTGAAGCCATTCTGACGAACGGTTGTGAACCCAAATCGCTAACTTTGTTCCTCTGGAACTGGGCCTGTGTTTAGTCACTTGTTTTAAAATACTTAGAGGAAGAAACCACATTTCTCCCCTGCAAATTATCCTGGTACCACATTCCCTGTTATTCCCGGAAATGTGTTCAGTACAACTGTTGCTCACGTGCTTCACAACAGTAATCCCTGTAATGAGAGGCTGCATGTACGACAAACATTTGATGACCCTGGACCTGTACTCTATGGAGTTCAGAAGTACAGAGGTGGACGGGTTCTTATTTAAACCGACGGAATGCTGAACAGCCTGGATCCAGTGGACATGGAGGGATGTTTCCAACAGATGGGGAGTCTGTGGTCTGAGAGGACAGCCTCCGAATAAAGAAGTTTCCCTTTAAAACTGAGATGAGAGAAACTTCTTCAGCCAAAGAGCGGTCAATGTGTGGACTTTGGTGCAACAGATAGTGATTGAGGCTGCCACTGGGTATATTTACGGCAGAGGTTAATATATTAATGATCATTTTTGTTAGCCAGAACTACTAGAGAATTAATTGAATACAGCACGAGGCATGGTGAAAAACAGCCTTTACAATTTTAGTTTCACCGTTACAAAATGGCTGCACTGTTAACCTTTGGCATAATGAAACTCGCAGCATACAATGTTCAGCTTGTTATTTCCCTTTTCGGTTTCTTTTGGTGAGCCACTTTCTCCGCTTCCAGGGTAACAGCCCACCAGAGCTGCAAGAAGTGTTGCATATTTGTTTTTATTTCTCTTTGGTCACCGCCTCTCAGCGTAGAGACAGTGGCCTCGGCAGCAAATGTAACAGAATGACAGTGGGAGGAAAGGATGCTGTGAGTATTGACTGTATGGAATGTATACACCAGGGTCCCACTGAGCTCAGAACTAACAAACCGGTGGGGGTGGGGGGGACATTTACACAGTTTGGGGTGTTGCTGATATTTTGCAATCAGTTACTATCTGTGCATTAAAATGAAGAGGAAAAAAACTACAGTTACAGGAAATTTAAAGTAAAAAAAGAGAATGCTGGAAATATACAGCAGATCGCAGCACCTTGGACAGTCTAATTCTGTAACTGGGTCTTACACATTTCTCCTTTCACAGAAGTACCCTAATGTACTGAGTTTAAAGCAGTTTCTATTTTATAATTTTACATTTTGTTCCTGCTACACTGCAGGGAAACATGACAGCCAACTGTGCTGGGCAAGATCCCGCCCAGCAATGATATTGTGATCAAATGTGCTCTGTTGAGCTGATGGAGACAAGCTGAAATTCCAAACAGCAGAAGAAGACAGCAAAAAGGAAAATATCGACCAGTTAGCCTGACCTCAGTGGTTGGGAAAATGTTGGAGTCAATTGTTGAGGATGATGTGATGGAGTACTTGGTGACACAGAACAAGATAGTATATAGTCAACATGGTTTCCTTCAGGGAAAATCCTGCCAGTCAAACCTGTTGGAATTCTTTGAGGAGAGTACAAGTAGGATAGACAAAGGGGATGCAGTGGATGTTGTATATCTGGACTTTCAGAAGGCCTTTGACATGGTGCCACACATGAGCCTGCTTACCAAGTTAGGTGCCCGTGGTATTACAGGAATGGTACTAACATGGTTAGTGCATTGGCTGATTGGTAAGAGGCAGCGAATGAGAATAAAAGGATCATTTTCTTGTTGGCTGCCAGCGACTAATGGTGTTCTGCAGGGGTTGGTGTTGGGACCACTTCTATGTATGCTGTATTTAAATGATTTAGATAATGGTATAGATCAGAGTCAGAATCAGGTTTATTATCACCGACATGTGATGTCAAATTTGTTAACTTAGCAGCAGCAGTTCAATGCAAAATATAATCTAGCAGGGGAAAAATAATAACCAAAATAATAATAAATAAACGAGTATTACAATTACGGCATACATATATTGAATAGATTTTTTTAAACAGTGCAAAAACAGAAATACTGTAAAAAGTGAGGTAATGTCCAAAGATTCAATGTCCATTTAGGAATCGGATGGCAGAGGGGACGAGCTGTTCCTGAATCGCTGAGTGTGTGCCTTCAGGCTTCTGTACCTCCTATCTGATGGTAACAGTGAGAAAAGGACATGCCCTGTGTGCTGGAGGTCCTTAAAAATGGACACTGCCTTTCTGAGACACCACTTCCTGCAGATGTCCTGCGTACTTTGTAGGCTAGTATCCAATATGAATCTGACTAGATTTACAACCTTCGTTTGGCCCTGTTCAGTAGCCCTTCCATACCAGACAGTGATACAGCCTGTCAGAATGCTCTCCACGGTACAACTGTAGAAGTTTTTGAGTGTATTTGTTGACATACCAAACCTCTTCAAATGCCTAATAAAGTATAGCCGTTGTCTTGCCTTCTTTATAACTGCATCGATATGTTAGGACCAGGTTAATCCTCAGAGATCTTAATACCCAGGAATTTGAAACTGCTCACTCTCCCCACTTCTGATCCCTTTATGAGGATTGGTATGTGTTTCTTCGTCTTACCCTTGCTGAAGTCCACAATCAGCTCTTTTGTCTTACTGACGTTGAGTGCCAGGTTGTTGCTGCGGCACCACTCCACTAGTTGGCATATCTCACTCCTGTACGCCCTCTCATCACCACCGGAGATTTTACCAACAATACCTGTGTCATCAGCAAATTTGTAGATGGTACTTGAGCTCTGCCCAGCCACACAGTCATGTGTATATAGAGAGTAGAGCAGTGGGCTAAGCACACACCCCTGAGGTGCGCTAGAATTGATCATAAGCGAGGAGTATATGTTATCACCAATCGGCACAGAATGTGGTCTTCTGGTTAGGAAGTCGAGGATCCAATTGTAGAGGGAGGTAAAGAGGCCCAGGTTCTGCAACTTCTCAATTAGGATTGTGGGAATGATGGTATTAAATGCTGAGCTATAGTCGATGAACAGCATCCTGACGTAGGTGTTTGTGTTGTCCAGGTGGTCTAAAGCCGTGTGGAGAGCCATTGAGATTGCATCTGCCATTGACTTATTGTGGCGATAGGCAAATTGCAGTGGGTCCAGGTCCTTGCTGAGGCAGGAGTTCAATCTAGTCATGACCAACCTCTCAAAGCATTTCATCACTGTCGATGTGAGAACTACCGGGCGATAGTCATTAGGGCAGCCCACATTATTCTTCTTAGGCACTGGTATAATTGTTGCCCTTTTGAAGCAAGTGGGAACTTCGGCTCGTAGCAGTGAGAGGTTGAAAATGTCCTTGAATATTCCCGCTAGTTGGTTGGCACAGGTTTTCAGAGCCTCACCAGGTACGCCATCGGCACCTTCTGCCTTGCGAGGGTTCACTCTCTTTAAGGACAGCCTAACATCGGCCTCTGAGACAGATATCACAGGGTCATCAGGTGCAGCAGGGATTTTCACGGCTGTAGTTGTGTTCTGCCTTTCAAAGCGTGCATAGAAGGCATTGAGTTCATCTGGTAGCGAAGCATCGCCGCCATTCACGCTATTGTGTTTCGCTTTTAGGACGCACAGACCCTGCCGGAGTTGCTGTGCATCCGAAGTCGCTTCCTACGTCTTTCGAAATTGTTTTTTCGTTCTTGAAATAGCCCTCCCCAAACCATACCTGGTCCCTGCACAGGCCTGGGTTGCCAGACTTGAATGCCACAGATCTAGCTTCAGCAGACGACATACCTCCTGGTTCATCCGTGGCTTTTGGTTTGGGAATGTACAGTAAGTCTTTGTAGGCACACACTCATCCACACAGGTTTTAATGAAGTCAGTAACAACTACAGCATACTCAAAGATGAATCCCTGAATACAGTCCAGTCCGCCGATTCAAAGCAGTCCTGTAGGCGCTCCTGTGCTTCCCTTGTCCAAACCTTCTTGGTCCTCACTGCTGGTGCCGCAGTCTTCAGTCTCTGCCTGTACTCAGGGTGTAGAAGTACAGCCAGGTGATCAGACTTCCCGAAGTGAGGGCGTGGAGTAGCACGGTAGGCCTATTGATGGTGGTGTAACAATGGTCCAGTGTGTTGTTTCCTCTGGTATTGCATATCATCTGTTGATGGTAGTTGCTTGGTGATGTTTTTCAGACTGACCTGTTTAAAATCACCCAAAACGATATTTTGTTAAGCAGATTTGTCCCTCGCCATTTATGGAATTCCCAGCAGTTCAATATTGCAGTTAAAATTGTGAAGTGTTACGGATTTGCAAGAAAACATGCTTCTTTTAATGCTACATCTCACAATAATATTTAAAATATATGTTTAAAATCCGGCAGTATTTTTAGCGATCGGTCAATAACGTTGGTGTCTATTTCCCAGTTAGAAACCCAACACTTCTGGGATCAGCAAGAGTGAGATGCAGAGATATTTCGTGTTGCAACTCGGGGCTTCATTATGGCCAATTCTCTGTTTCCACAGCAAGCGTTACTAACAAGGCCATAAACCGAGCACTGTCAAAATGACTGTGGGGTAATCTAGACAGAACGTGTTAAGAACACTAGCTGTGAAGCACATTGCAATCGATGCACGTTAATTGCGGTTAGCCAATATTTTGGAACATGGGCTATAGCACGGTCTCATCAAGAATGATGAGTTCGGAGAAGGACATAAAGATGCGGAAGGTGCTGGCGTGGAGGGCTATGATTGAGATGAAGGAAATCTGGATGTCGAACCTGACCAGAGGGCTTAAAAAGAGGATTTTCATAGCAGTCATAGAGTCCATTCTCACGAACGGATGCGAGACATGGACACTCACCAAGACTATACTAAAGTCTGTAGATGGTTGCTATACACAAATGCTCTGAATGGCTCTTGACGTGAGTTGGCAACAGCACATGACGAACGTCGAGCTCTATGACGACCTACCGATGCTCACCACTAAAATCCAGGCGAGAAGACTGCAACTAGCGGGGCACTGTCTACGCCACCACGAGCTACCTGCCAGCCTAGTCATCATATGGGAGCCCAAGCACGGGAGGATGAGCCCTGGGCGCCCTCCCAAGACTATGGTCAACATGCTGCTAGAAGACAGCGGCGCGGCTAATGTGGATGAACTGAACACACTGATGAGGGACAGGGAGAAGTGGAGAGTCCGTTATCGTGCCCGACGCCGGCCCCCTCGGCCTGAGTCGACGTAGTGGTAGTAGTAGTAGTATTAGTACTAGTCGTACTATAGCATGGCTGAATAGAATGAACAGAACTCCTTCACCAGGACATTCTCTAATAACGAAAAGAAAATGAATAGCACACAAAATCAATTTGCCTCACCAGGGGGAATATATTGAGGGGCGATGCAGCTTATGAGCCTGAGAAGCCATTACTTACAAAATCCAAATATTCTGGTAGCTTTTTATTTCCAGAAAAATAACATTAACAAATTGATAGATCGTTAACGCTGTTGCTAAGTTAAAGAGTGAATTATATCTATAGGCTTCAATGGGTACATTTAATGTCAGAGAAATGTATGTTTCTTCGCAAATATCCACGAGAACAGAGGAGTGCCCCAAAGTATGAATGACAGTCAAATGTTAGAAACTCAAAGACAACCCGCAGCTCCTCTCACTCACGCATAAACAGCAGCAAAACAACGACCGCCCCTCCCCACCAGCAAAAAAGCATCCGCACACTCCACCGAGCACTCAAGCGTTTGGCAAAGCATCAGTAAAGATACAGACAAAGCCTACTCGTTCACCCGGTCATTCAACATACCACAGGCTCTCTCTGTCCCTAATAAGGGGAGAAAAGAGATGTCCCTGTTTCGCAGCGAGAGGAGAGACATAACAAACAACTCGCTGATTTCCGATGTTAAAAAAGTCAGTTGTGTTGCTTTTTCCGAGCTCTGTGCCCAAAGAACTCGAGTCCCTGGCACACAGTCATCTTGTTGCTTCTGATCCTCCATCTCCCACGACACACCAGTCATCAGAGGGAATGCAAATCATCCTTTCACTGTCAGGTTGAACGTTGTAAACATTATCTCCAGCACAAACTTATCCAGCCTGGAAATGTCAAAATTATCCCCAGCCTTGTCTTCAGAAAGTAGGAAATACTGCACAATATTTATTAATTTGAAGAACCCAGTCAATAACCGAGGTTTGAATTTGACTTCCACAGGTTCTGAACCACGATTAGCACCACTACAATTTGAATGTGCAAATTCCTATTTTGGTAAATTAATGGACCGCGTGCAAAAGGAAAGGCGAACTCAAATACTCAAAGTTCACAGTCCCATCTGCAGCCTTTCATTGATTCCTGGAGGCAGATTTCGTTACAGTAATCGCTGTCCCACTCCCTCTTCAGTGGATCATCAGATAATAAACAAGTCATGCATTAAAATTTAACCAAATGCATTAAATGTAATCATGATGCATGGTATCGCACTAGTCCACAGGATGAGCTGTTTTTTTTTTTAATATATATGAAGGTCAGATGTAAAGGCTGGTGAAGGTATAATCACTGTTAGTAGGCACAGATTTAATAAAGGCGAGGAAATGGTGCAAATCGTTTCATCAAAGCAAATTGCACAAAAATTAATCCACTGAGACTTTAGAAACCTTCTAACATCGCTCCTGTATTTAACTTCATGGAAACTTGCCAGTGACATCCATGTTAAAATGAAAGGAGAATCAGGTGTGATTAAGAAATCTGCGCAATTCCGCAACAAGAGGAATGGAAGTCGCATGGTCAGCAGGAGTGTTATGGGTTACGCTGTTGTTACAGACGTCCGTTGATCATCACAGCGCCACCAGTGGTGGGAGGGTCAAAGCAGTGGGTACTGTCTGCTCAGACTCTCCAACCTGCATTGAAATTCCACCGATCCACAATTCGGTATGACACCACTCCGGTTCCATGCCACAGGACTGGTTCCTGAAACTTGTTCTTGCTTTGAACAGCGTGAGCAGATCAGCCGGTAATGCGGCCAACGTGGGTACTCCAGGGATTGTGTGATTGGGGGTGTGAATGTGTGCAGAAGGATCAGGCCATATCATGACTGCATTGGATATGAACATGTTACTGTCAGTGTGTAGCTGAATGGACATGGCAAAGTTCTCCTTTATGCCTTAATTGATGTCTGACCCGTCTGTTAATTTTGCTTGTTACAGAGAACCAGAAGCTGCCCACACTTATCCTCAAAATGGCTGAAGTAGCAAGTAAGGGAGGGGTTCCAGAAGCTACAACATCAGGAAAACAGATGGGTATGTAGGAATCATTTTGTTGACACCAAATTGGGCAATCTCATATTCAGCATCTGCTCTGTACCTGACATGTATATCTCAACTTCCCACACCGGTTCAAATCAATCATCAGAATTTCTTCAGATATAACCATTGCATCCAGATTTGTCTCATAAACAAATGTGGAGATGTCACAGTTATCTCCATAGTCAAAATCGCCATCTGAACAGCGCGGGTCCTGGCACTAATTCCAGTGACCCACAGGTCACTCCCTGCCATTTGGAAAACAACCCATTTATCCCTACTTTATGTCATGTTGACCAACTAATTCCGTATCCATATAAATACTTTATCCCCAGCACCTGGTGGTTGAAGTTTCCCGATGAATCTCCAATGTGGGATGTTACTGAAAATCCAAATGCTCCACGTTCTCTGGTCTCGCCTTAACTATTCTGCTAGTTGCATCACCAAGAACATTCCAGTGGATTCAGTCAGCTTAATTTCTCCTTTACAATTCATTGGTGGATTTGTTCGATCCTTTCAACTTTCTCCTGTCATAGTGTTTACTATGGCTGAACATTATTCACACCACTGAGGTCAAACTAACCAGAATACTGTTCCTAAATTTTACTCTAACTTTTTCTTATGCAATTTTAAGTATATCAAACCATTCAAACTGTCTCGGTTTACCTGTGCCTGTAAGGTTTTCGGGACACCATTTAGAGCAGCATTTACCCGCTGAAGGCAATTTTTTGAAGTAGGTAAATGCAGGTGGAATTACTGAGAACTGAGTGTCTCCAAAGCTGATCCATGTTGCAACTGCACACAATACTCGAACTACGACTCGCGAACGACCCCCTACAACTCCAAAATGACATACCAATTTACCTATTCAACTGAGACGAGACAACCTGCAGAATCGGGAATTCTAAGCAACGCACACAAAATGCTTGAGGGGCTCGGCGGGCCAGACATCAGCTACGGGAAAGAGTAAAGTGTCGACGTTTTGGAAAGGGTCTTGGCCCGTAACATCGACTGTAGACAGATTTCCACAGTTGCTGCCTGAACTGTCGAATACTTACAGCAGTTTCTGTACGACTCTACTCACAGTTTGACTTATAAAATCCAATGTACCGAATATTTCTTTACAACCCCAACTGCACATGACACCACTTTCAATAAACTAAAATCCCTGGCGTCATATCCATGTTCGTCAGTGCACTACTCACTACCCTGACTTTCACTGTGTAATTCCTTCTCTGATCTGTCCTTCCAAAGTGTAACACGTTTTTGTGTCTGTTTCAGATTGTGTTCGGCGACGTGCTGCACAAAAACCCCGTCTTTAGGATCCAGAGAGAAATTTGCTGTCCAATAGGTGTTCGATAATGTCTTTAATTTCCCCCATTTTCCTTCACAGGTCCGAGCTCAGTGATCACCGAGCTCCTGGCAAGCTGTGACGATTTCCAGCTGCTGCTGTTGATGGATTTCTACCAGGACAGGCTGGAGCAGGCGATGCTCCCGGATCCCAGTACAGATCCCTGGTGGCCGCTCAATGCTCACAGCGAGTGGAGCAGTTCACAGTTCTCTGACGCTGGAATAAACGAGTTTAAATGGAAATACGGCAGGAACTTTAGTTTCGGGAAGACTGTACCGTGTGACGGCAGGATGTCAGCGAGGACTGGGACATCATCAGTGGTGAACGGAGTGAGCCTGGCGTTAACGGCCGAGAATCAGTTCAGTGGAGAGGAACATCGGGTGAGTGGGAGGGAGAACGTGTTTGAATTTTCGCACATCACAGCACTGATGGGTGTCGGAACTCTGATTAATAGGGATATCAAAGCATAAGAACAAATCACAAATAAATATATATAATTGTTAAAAATGTTAATCTCAAGCAATGATTGAAAAGGTTGTAAATACCTCTGGCGGCGGCTCAATGATCAGAGCGAGGGGAGTATCTCACAATTCTGAGGTTGCAATAAACGAGTTTAAATGGAAGTACGGCAGAAACTTTTATCTCGGGAGGACTGTACAGTGTGACGGCAGGATGTCCGTGAGAACTGGGGCGTCATCAGTGGGTGCCACAGGAGCTGGAGTGTGTTCTGTTCTGGGTGATGATAATTGTGTTACAATCTGTAACTGCAAGGCTTATTGAGAAAGTAAGGAGGCATGGGATCCAAGGGGACATTGCTTTGTGGATCCAGAACTGACTTGCCCACAGAAGGCAAAGAGTTGATGTAGAAGGGTCATATTCTGCATGGAGCTCGGTCACCAGTGGAGTGCCTCAGGGACCAGTTCTGGGACCCTAACTCTTCGTGATTTTCATAAATCACCTGGACGAGGAAGTGGAGGGATGCGTTCATAAGTTTGCTGATGACACAAAGGTTGAAGGTGTTGTAGGTAGTGTGGAGGGCTATCAGAGGTTACAGCGGGACATTGCTCGGATGCAGAACTGAGTTAGAAGTGGCGGATGGAGTTCAACCCAGATAAGTGTGAAGTGGTTCATTTTGGTAGGTCAAATATGATGGCAGAATATAATATTAAAACATAGAACATAGAATAGTACAGCATATTACAGGCCCTTCGGCCCACAATGTTGTGCCGACCCTCAAACCCTGCCTCCCATATAAGCCCCCACCTTAAATTCCTCCATATACCTGTCTAGTAATTCTTAAACTTCACTAGTGTATCTGCCTCCACTACTGACTCAGGCAGTACATTCCACACACCAAACACTCTCTGTAAAAAAACTTCCTCTAATATCCCCCTTGAACTCCCCACCCCTTACCTTAAAGCCATGTCCTCTTGTATTGAGCAGTGGTGCCCTGGGGAAGAGGCACTGGCTATCCACTCTATCTGTTCCTCTTATTATCTTGTACACCTCTATCATGTCTCCTCTCATCCTCCTTCTCTCCAAAGAGTAAAGCCCTGGCTCCCTTAATCTCTGATCATAATGCATACTCTCTAAACCAGGCAGCATCCTGGTAAGTCTCCTCTGTACTCTTTCCAATGCTTCCACATCCTTCCTATAGTGAGGTGACCAGAACTGGACACAGTACTCCAAGTGTGGCCTAACCAGAATTTTATAGAGCTGCATCATTACATCGCGACTCTTAAACGCTATCCCTCGACTTATGAAAGCTAACACCCCATAAGCTTTCTTAACTGCCCTATCTACCTGTGAGGCAACTTTCAGGGATCTGTAGCCCTGTATCCCCAATTAATTGTAAGACACTTGGCAGTGTGGAGGATCAGAGGGATTTTGAGGTCTGAGTCCACAGAACACTCAGAGCAGCTGCGCAGGTTGACTCTGTGATTAAGAAGGCATACGGCGTTTTGGCCTTCATCAATCGTGGAATTGAATTTAGGAGCTGAGAGGTAACGTTGCAACTATATAGGACCCCAGTCAGACCCCACTTGAAGTACTGTGCTCAGTTCTGGTCACCTCACTACAGGAAGGATGGGGAAGCCATAGAAAGGGTGCGGAGGAGATTTACAAGGATGTTGCCTGGATTGGGGAGCATGCCTTATGAGAATAGGTTGAGTGAACTCGGCCTTTTCTCCTTGGAGTGAAGGAGGATGAGAGGTGACCTGATAGAGGTGTATAAGATGATGAGAGGCATTGATCGTGTGGAGAGTCAGATGCTTTCTTCCCAGAGCTGAAATGGTTGCTACAAGAGGACACAGGTTTAAGTTGCTGGGAAGTAGGTACAGATAAGATGTCAGGGGTACATTTCTTTTACGAAGAGAGTGGTGAGTGCGTGGAATAGGCTGCCGGCAACGGTGGTGGAGGCGGATACGACAGGGTCTTTTAAGAGACAGTTGGATAGTTACATAGAGCTTAGAAAGACAGAGGGCTATAGGTAAGCCTAGTAATTTCGAAGGTAGGGACATGTTCGATACAACTTTGTGAGCCAAAGGGCCTGTGTTGTGCTGTAGGTTTTCTATGTTTCTATGCAAACAGTGTGAATCTGGGAATACTGCCATGTTGTAATGTGTAATCACTGAATAAACCTCCACTGGAAAAGGCAAAGGAAAGGCATCAGGTGTCAGCCGGTAATCCGCTGTAACTTTGGACACTGGCGGACTGAGGAGATGAATCACATCTTCTTTTCTGCGACTGTTCACTCTGTTATAAAAACCTTCTGACTTCTTTCTTCCTCTGTGATCGTTACTTGTCTGGTTTCTGTTTTACACCGTCAAATCCGATGAGGAATTATTTATGGATTTGGAGCCACGTCAAAGAAGCGGTCACAGACTAGCCAGGATCTCATTGAAACATAGAAACATAGAAAATAGATGCAGGAGTAGGCCATTCGGCCCTTCGAGCCTGCAACACCATTCAGTATGATCATGGCTGATCATCCAACTCAGAACCCTGTACCTGCCTTCTCTCCATACCCCCTGATCCCCTTAACCGCAAGGGCCATATCTAACTCCCTCTTAAATATAGCCAATGAACTGGCCTCAATTGTTTCCTGTGGCAGAGAATTCCACAGATTCACCTTTCTCTGTGTGAAGATGTTTTTCCTCATGTCGGTCCTAAAAGGCTTCCCCTTTATCCTCAAACTGTGACCCCTCGTTTTGGACTTCTCCAACACAGGGAACAATCTTCCTGCATCTAGCCTGTCCAATCCCTTTAGGATTTTATACATTTCAATAAGATCCCCCCGCCCCCACAATCTTCTAAATTCCAGCGAGTATAAGCCTAGTCGATCCAGTCTTTCATCATATGAAAGTCCTGCCTTCCCAGGAATCAATCGGGTGAACCTTCTTTGTACTCCCTCTATGGCAAGAATGTCTTTCCTCAGATTAGGGAACCAAAACTGCACACAATACTCCAGGTGTGGTCTCACCAAGGCCTTGTACAACTGCAGTAGTACCTCCCTGCTCCTGTACTCGAATCCTCTCGCTATAAATGCCAGCATTCCATTCTCCTTTTTCACCGCCTGCTGTACCTGCATGCCCACTTTCAATAAGTGGTGCACAATGACACCCAGGTCTCGTTGCACCTCCCCTTATCTAATCGGCCAGCATTCAGATGATAATCTGTTTTCCTGTTCTTGCCACCAAAGTGGATCACCTCACATTTATCCACATTAAATTGCATCTGCCATGAATTTGCCCACTCACCCAACCTATCCAAGTCACCCTCCATCCTCTTAGCATCCTCCTCACAGCTAACACTGCCACCCAGCTTCTTGTCATCTGCAAACTTGGAGATGCTGCATTTAATTCCCTCATCCAAGTCATTAATATATATTGTAAACAACTGGGGTCCCAGCCCTGAGCCTTACGGTACCCCACTAGTCACTGCCTGCCATTCTGAAAAGGTCCCGTTTATTCCCACTCTTTGCTTCCTGTCTGCCAACCAATTCTCTATCCACATCAATACCATACCCCGAATACTGTGTGCTTTAAGTTTGCACAATAATCTCCTGTGTAGGACCTTGTTAAAAGCCTTTTGAAAATCCAAATATACCACATCCACTGGTTCTCCCCTGTCCACTCTACTAGTTACATCCTTAAAAAATTCTATGAGATTCGTCAGACATGATTTTCCTTTCACAAATCCATGCTGACTTTGTCCGATGATTTCACCGCTTTCCAAATGTACTGTTATCGCATCTTTGATAACTGACTCCAGCATTTTCCCCGCCGCTGATGTCAGGCTAACCTGTCTATAATTCCGCGGTTTCTCTCTCCCTCCTTTTTTAAAAAGTGGGGTTGCATTAGCCACCCTCCATCCTCAGGAACTAATCCAGAATCTAAAGAGTTTTGAAAAATTATCACTAACGCATCCACTATTTCTTGGGCTGCTTCTTTCTGCACTCTGGGATGCAGACCATCTGGCCCTGGGGATTTATCTGCCTTTAATACCTTCAATTTACCTAACACCACATCTCTACTAACATGTATTTCCCTCAGTTCCTCCATCTCTCTAGACCCTCGGACCTTACTATTTCCGGAAGATTATTTATGTCCTCCTTAGTGAAGACAGAACCAAAGTAGTTATTCAATTGGTCTGCCATGTCCTTGTTCCCCATGACAAATTCACCTGTTTCGGACTGTAAGGGACCTACATTTGTCTTAATCAATCTTTTTCCTTTCACATATCTATTAAAGCTTTTACAGTCAGTTTTTATGTTCCCTGCCAGTTTTCTCTCATAATCTTTTTTCCCCCTGTCCTAATTAACCCTTTGTCCTCCTCTGCTGGACTCTGAATTTCTCCCAGTCCTCAGGTGTGCCGCTTTTTCTGGCTAATTTGTATGCTTCTTCTTTGGAATTGATACTATCCTTAATTTCCATTGTCAGCCACAGGTGCACTACCTTCCTTGATTTATTCTTTTGCCAAACTGGGATGAACAATTGTTGTAGTTCATCCATGCGACCTTTAAATGCTTGCCATTGCATATCCACCGTCAACCCTTTAAGTATCATTTGCCAGTCTATCTTAGCTAATTCACGTCTCATACCTTCAAAGTTACTCTTACCCAAGGGGCCTCGCACAATAAGATTGCAATCTAACTCTTCCTCATTGCTCAACACCCAGTCTAGAATGGCCTGCTCTCTAGTTGGTTCCTCGACATGTTGGTTCAGAAAACCATCCCGCAGACGTTCCAAGAAATCCTCTTCCTCAGCACCCTTACCAATTTGGGTCACCCAATCTATATGTAGATTGAAGTATCCCATTATAACTGCTGTTCCTTTATTGCACATATTTCTAAATTCCTGTTTAATGCCATCTCCAAACTCACTACTACTGTTAGGTGGCCTGTACACAACTCCCACCAGCGTTTTCTGCCCCTTAGTGTTATGCAGCACTACCCATATCGATTCCACATCCTCCAGGTTAATGTCCTTCCTTTCTATGGTGTTAATCTCCTCTCTAACCAGCAACGCTACCCCACCTCCTTTTCTTTCACGTCTATCCCTCCTGAATATTGAATATCCCCAATGTTAATTTGGTGGAGCAGATTCACTGTGAATGTGCCTCCATGTGCTCTGCACTCAGAATGTACAGTCCATGTCCAGACAGGATCAGCACCCGTCCGGGTGACTGCTCAGTGTGATCCCGTTACAGAGCACATCATTTATTTCTCATTCTCTGTGTGAATCTGTCAGTCCCCAATAAGTTCACTGTTACTCTTCACAGAAAATCTCTGATCTTGCTGATAAGGGAGAGCGGGCAGACAGTTCTAAACTCCTCCTGAGCCTGGTGATGGAGAAAGGCTCCCGCGCCTGGAGGGTGATGTGGGAAACGGTTGTGAAAATGCGGAATTGTGTCCCAACGTTTGACGAAATACTGAAGGAAATACAGGAATATGGTGAGAAAATATCAGAGATTAATTTAAATTTTGGATCGCATCACAGCACACTTTACAATTTTACAAAAATGATTTCCTCAATTTGTTTAAATTTAATCAGGTTGTGATCCTTCCCATCGGCCAAGTCCCGCTCAACTTTCACTAAAGGGTCTCAATGAGCTGAACGGTAAGTGAACGTGCATTGAACATTGCAGAGTATAACACAGGAATAAGCCATTAGGCATATCATATTGTGCCAAACCAGCTAAGAAGTAAATCAAATGTACCCAAACTCTAATCTCTCCTTCCTACACCATGTCCATATGCACCTATCCTCCTTACATCCATTTGCCTGTCCAAACGTCTCTTAAAAGCTTCTAATAGTTTGCCTCTATCAGCTTATAAGGCAGTGCATTCCAGGCAGCCACAACTCTCTGATTTAAAAAAAAAAGCTATCCCTCACATCCCCTTCATTCTACACCCTCTCACCTTCAATATATTCCCTCTGGTAATAAACACTTCAACTGTGGAAGACCGATTCTCTCTCTCCAATCTATCTAAGCCTCTCATAATGTTGTCAACCTGTGTTAGAGCTCCCCTTGGCCTCCGATGGTCCAGAGAAAACAACCAATTTTTTCTCCAGCCTCTCGTGATAGCACATACCCTCTAAACCAGGCAGCTGTCTGAAGCCTCAACACCCCTCCGGTAGTGGGGTGATCGGAACGGTACGCAATGGCCCACATGTGGCCGAAGGAGAGTTTCTAAAATTGAAACTTGACGCCTGTTTCCACCAACGGTTGTAAATTGACTTAGGTAATGTTAAGTATCTCAAACCGTTCAAACTGTCTCGGTTCATCACTGCGTGTCAGGTTTCTGAGGCACCATTTGCCCGTTGAGGGCAAGTTTCTGAAGTAGCTAATCGCAGGTGTAATTACTGAGAACTGAATGCTTCCAAAGCTGATCCAAGATGGAACTGCACACAATAATCCAAATTAGACCTTGCGAATGACCCATTAAACTCCAACATAACATGCCAATTACTCTACTCAGCCGAGAAGAGATAATCTGCAGATTCCGGTAATCTAAGCAATGCACACAAACTGCTGGAGGAACTCAGGGGGTTAGGCAGCAGCTGTGGGAATCAACGTTTCGGGAAGCGTCCCGGCCTACAAAGTCGGCTGTATACACATTTCCTTAGTTGCTGACTGCCTGCTGAAATTCTCCAGCACCTTGTGTGTCTATCCTCAACAGTTAGATTTATAACATCAAATGTATCAAAGCTTTCTTTACGACCCTTTCTCCACATGACATTACTTTGAATTTAATTAAATTCCTTTGTGCTGTATCTACTTTCCTCACTGCACTGTTCAGTGCCCCGTCCCTCGCTGTGTAATTCCTTCCCTGACTTGTCCTTCCAAATTGTAACACATTTGTGTGCCTATTTTGGATTGTATTTGGTCACCTGCTGCACAGACACCCCGTCTTTAGGTTCCAGAGAGAAATTTTCTGCCCAGTAGGTGTTGGGAAATGTCTTTAATTTTCTCCATTTTGCGTCACAGTTCGGAGCTCAGTGATCACCGAGCTCCTGGCAAGCTGGGACGATTCCCAACTGCTGCAGCTGACGGATTTCTACTGGGACAGGCTGGAGCAGGCGGTGGAAGGAGGGGTGCACGGAGTGAGCCTGGTGTTAACGGCCGAGAATCAGTTCAGTGGAGAGGAACATCGGGTGAGTGGGAGGGAGAATGGGTTTGAATTTTCACACGTCACAGGACTGATGGGTGTCTGAACTCTGACTCATTGGATAATAAAGCATAAAAACATTTCACAAATGTATATAATTCTTAAAACTGTAAATGAGAAGCAATGATACCCCCAGAGGCAGCTGAATGTTCAGAGCGAGAGGAGCAGATAACAATTGAATGAGGTTGCAATAAATGTATTTAGATGGAAATAGAAACATAGAAAACATAGAAAGCCTACGGCAGAATACAGGCCCTTCTGCCCACAAACTTGTGCCGAACAGGTCCCTACCTTAGAAATTACTAAGGTTACCCATAGCCCTCTATTTTTCAAAGCTCCATGTACCTATCCAGAAGACTCTTAAAAGACCCTATCATATCCGCCTCCACCACCGTTGTTGGCAGCCCACTCCACGCACTCACCACTCTCTGTGTTTAAAAAAAACTTACCGCTGACATCTCATCTGTACCTACTCCCCAGCACCTTAAACCTGTGCCCTCTTGTGGCAGCCATTTCAGCCCAGGGAAAAATCCTCTGACTATCCACACGATCAATGCTTCACATCATCTTATACGCCTTCATCAGGTTGACTCTCATCCTCCGTCGCTCCAAGGAGAAAAGGCCGGGTTCACTCAACCTGCTCTCATAAGGCATGCTCCCCAATCCAGGCAACATCCTTGTAAATGAGGCCACCAGATCAGAGCACTGTACACCAAGTGGTGTCTGACCAGGGTCCTATATGGCTGCAACATTACCTCTCGAATCCTAAATTCAAGTCCACAATTGATGAAGGCCAATATACCGTATGCCTTCTTAACCACATGGACAACATGCGCAGATGCTTTGAGCGCCCTATAGACTCGGACCCCAAGATCCCTCTGGTTCTCCACACTACCAAGAGCCAACATATTTGACCAACCAAAATGAACCACTTCACACTTACCTGGGTTGAACACCATCTGCCAATTCTCAGCCCAGTTTTGCATCCTATCAATGTCCCGCTGTAACCTCCACACTATCCACAACACCACCAACCTTTGTGTCATTAAATATGGTAGGAACTTTTATTTTGGGAAGACCGTGCAGCGTGACGGCAGGATGTCAGTGAGAACCGGGACATCATCAGTGGGTGCCACAGGAGCTGGAGTGTGTTCTGTTCTGGGTGGAGATCACTCTGTTACAATCTGTAACTGTAAACAGTGTGAATCGGGGAATACTGTCATGTTGTAATGTGTAATCGCTGAATAAACCTCCACTGGAAAAGGCAAAGGAAAGGAATTATGTGTCAGCCGGTAATCCGCTGTATTGTTGGACACTGGCGGACTGAGGAGATGAATCACATCATCTTTTCTGCAATTTATCTGAGACTGTTCACTCTGTTATAAAAACTTTCCTGACTTCTTTATTCCTCTGTGATCGTTATTTTCTGATTTCTGTGTTACACCGTCAAATCTGGTGAGGAATTATTTATGGATTTGGAGCCAGGTCAATGAAGCGGTCACAGACCAGCCAGGATCTCATTGACTGGTGGACCAGGTTCACGGTGAATGTCCCTCCGTGTGCTCTGCACTCAGAATGTACAGTCCGTGCCCAGACAGGATCAGCACCCGTCCGGGTGACTGCTCAGTGTGATCCCGTTACAGAGCACATCACTTACTTCTCATTCTCTGTGTGAATCTGTCAGACCCCAATATGTTCACTGTTACTCTTCACAGAAAATCTCTGATCTCGCTGATAAGGGAGAGCGGGCGGACAGTTCTAAACTCCTCCTGAGCCTGGTGATGGAGAAAGGCTCCCGCGCCCGGAGGGTGATGTGGGACACCTTTGTGAAAATACGGAATTGTGTCCCAAATTTGGACAAAATACTGAAGGAAATACAGACATATGGTGAGATAATATCAGAGATTAATTTAAATTTGGATCGCAGCACAGCACACTTAAAAATTTTACAAAAATCATTTCCTCAATTTGTTTAAATTTAAACAGGTTGTGATCCCTCCCCTCGACCAATTCCCGCTCAACTTTTACTAGAGGTCCTCAGTAAGTTGAAAGGTAAGTGACCGTGCATTGAACATTGCAGAGTATAAGATGGGGATAAGCCATTCGGCCTATCACATTGTGCCGAACCAGCTAAGAAGTAAATCAAACATACCCAAACTCTAATCTCTCCTTCCTACACCATGTCCATATGCGTCCATCTTCCTTATATCCATGTGCCTGTCCAAACGTCTCTTAGAAGTCTCTAACAATTTGCCTCTCCCACCTTACCAGGCAGTGCATTCCAGTCATCCATGACTCTCTGATTTAAAAAAAAAACTATTCCTCACATCCCCCTTAATCCAACCCCCTCTCACCTTCACTGCAGGCCCCTAGTGATAGACATTTGAACCCCAGGAAACCGATTCTCTCTGTCCACTCTGTCTAAGCCTCTCATAATTTTGTCAACCTGTGTCAGATCCCTCGGCCTCCGATGATCCAGAGAAAGCAATTCATTTTTCTCCAGCCTCTCATGATAGCACATGCCCTCTGAACCAGACAGCATCCTGGTAAACCTCTTCTGCTCCCTCTCTAAAGACTCAACATCCCTCCGGTAGTGGGGCAATCGGAACGGTACGCAATGGCCCAGATGAGGCTGAAGCAGAGTTCATAATGTTGAAACCTGACCTCTGTTTCCACCAACGGTGGTACTTTACGTCGGGCGGTTAAGTTGTTGAGCCACAAAGATCTGACCAGGTAAATGTTGGCACTGTGACAGAGAACACAGTGAGACACAGGGAAACGTGTTTGCTAGAGGGAGAGTTTTCAAAGGACACTTTGAGGAAAGAGGCAGAGAGCTGGCGAGTTTGACTAAAGTGGTCACACCGCTCTGGGACCTGCAACCACAGATCTCCACCGGAGTCTGGCTGGAGAAGGGGGTGATCCAGAGAATAGAAAAATAAACGCACCAAAAAGTCAAAACCTTCTCTTGCCAGCCACTGCCCCCTCCTGAACAGCCTCATCCTTAACCATTTTCTAAACTCCCCCAGTTCCTGCAGATTATCCTTTCTTAGAGTTGGGCGTCCGCTGAAGTTCCAGTCACAGAACAGTAATAATAGCATCACTTTAATTAGAAAAGCAGGTAACATCCCAACCGGTCTGTTCAACCACAGAGCAGCATATGAACACCGCTGTGTTCACATCTGCACTCCCCAGTACAAACACTGTTACAGTGTTAGAGAGGGTGAGATTGGGGGACAAATTCCTCAGCTCAGTCCACAGAAGCTGAAATTCATGACTGCCGGTGTTGTGTGATGGACACTGTGGAAGGGTCAAAGATGGGAATTAGGACAGAGAAACCGAGCGTTGTGGGATCGCGGCATGGAAGGTGCTAAGAACTGAAAATGTCTATAAATAATATTGCAATTAGTTGAATTGTGACCGTCTGGATGGGAAGCTCACTGCATCCATAAGCCCATCATGTCAGTGAAAATAGAGCCCGGGGCAGTGCATGAGCTCAGAGATTGTGAGGCTTCATCATTGCAGACTGAGTTGGATCACTCAACTGCATATTTAACAGAGGAGAGAGCGTAGGAAAGACAAATATCACAAAATTTATTAATATTGCATCAGCGCATGTTTTAACTGATTATTCGAAGCACTTAACAGAAATATAAGGAATCTCGGCCAGAACGCTGGTTCAGTCTCTCTCATTTACAATAACAAATCCCAAAGATAATAATTTAAATATGGGATCAGAGACAGACGAATCAGGAAGTTTACAAACTACTAACGTCTCTGTCACCTCTGTTAAAGCTGTTCTAGTCCACATCCGGTCAATGAAACCCCTCAGTTTCCCTGCACCATTGATTTGGTAAATCGCTACAAGATTCTTCTTCACTATTCCTCATGTTGTTTGCCGAGGGAACAGACACGACAGTGAAATTCCCACAACCATTTCTGAATACGAAACAGATACACTCCTTGATTATTGAAGAGCATCATACCTACCACTGTCACATTCTCTAAAGTAAATATGTACACAATCAATGTTTTCCTATGCTCCCAATCACAGCCAAATACATTGAATGGAGACCCACACACGCCTGACAGGGTCCTGTCACATTGTGAGACACCACACAACCAGGGCAGGGTCCAGGCACATTATGAGTCCCTACACATCGCTGGCAGAGTCCTGGCACATTGTGAGACCCCACGTGACTCTGACAGGGTACTGACACACTGTGAGACCCCACACACCCCTGACACGGTCCTGACATACTGTGAGACCCCACACACCCTTGACAGGGTCCTGACACATTATGAGACCTCACATACCACTGACAGGTTCCTGACACACTATGAGACCCCACACACCTCTGACACGGTCCTGACATACTGTGAGATGCCACACACCCCTGACAGGGTTCTGACATACTGAGACTACACACACCCCTGACAGTGTCCTGACACACTGTGAGACTACACACACCCCTGACAGGGTCCTGGCACACTGTGAGACCCCACACACCCTTGACAGGGTCCTGACACATTATCAGACCTCGCATACCACTGACAGGTTCCTGACACACTATGAGACCCCACACACCTCTGACACGGTCCTGACACACTGTGAGATGCCACACACCCTTGACAGGGTTCTGACATACTGAGACTACACACACCCCTGACAGTGTCCTGACACACTGTGAGACTACACACACCCCTGACAGGGTCCTGGCACACTGTGAGACCCCACACACCCTTGACAGGGTCCTGACACATTATCAGACCTCGCATACCACTGACAGGTTCCTGACACACTATGAGACCCCACACACCTCTGACACGGTCCTGACACACTGTGAGATGCCACACACCCTTGACAGGGTTCTGACATACTGAGACTACACACACCCCTGACAGTGTCCTGACACACTGTGAGACCACACACACCCTTGACAGGGTTCTGACATACTGAGACTACACACACCCCTGACAGGGTCCTGACACACTGTGAGACTACACACACCCCTGACAGTGTCCTGACACACTGTGAGACCACACACACCCCTGGCAGGGTCCTGGCACACTGTGAGACCCCACACACCCTTGACAGGGTCCTGACACACTGTGAGATCTCACACACCCCTAACAGGGTTTCTGACTCACTGTGAGACCAGATCTTATCAGGGAGATTAATGCAAATGTACCCTTAGGAGGCAGCTAGGGACTGTATAAAGGAAATAGAAACAGTATATAACGTAGCGAAAGTGAGTGGGAAGTTAGTTAATTGGGAAGCTTTTAAAATCTAACAAAAGGCAACAAAAAGCATAAAGGAGGGATGAAGGCAAATGAATTGAAATTATAGACTAACACACATAGAATGATGGAGAAACCCAACAGACCAGGAAACATCTATGGTGAAAGTACAGTCAACGTTTCGGGTCGAGAACATTCTTTTGCATAACTGTGGCGGACTGGAAGTCTCTACAAAGGCCAGCCAAAACTGCCCAACGCATCACCAGCACCCCTAGCCTTCCTTCCATCAGGCACGTATATACAGGAAGGCTTCAGAAAATGGCCAGCAGCATCAGGAATGATCCCACCTATCCCGCCTATGGGCTGTTTGCCCCTCTCCCACGAGGCTCCTGTCTGAACCACTTGAAGTCAGAGTGGCTCCTGTATCATAGGTATCTACATTGATTGTGTTTTTCATTGCGTTCTTAGTTTGAGTTTTTGGTGCTGCATCAGATCCGGAATAACAACTATTTCCTTCTCCTTTATACTTGTGTATCTTCAATCTTGAATCTGTTGAGCATTTGCAACACACACTCCTTAAGAGACACGAGACTGCAGATCTGCCGTCTCAAGCCATTTTCTGGAGGAATTCAGTGACCTGAGCAGCATCTGTGATGATGGAATGATGGAACGGGGAGGGGGGGAGGCGGAATTGTCTGCGTTTTGTGTCAAAATGCTGACTATCTCAATCTCCTGAACAAGACACGGACATTTTCTCCCCCAACCGCCCCTCCCTCCACCCCCCAATGTGCACGTGCTGATCAGCAAAGCAACTTCTTTGCATTTTGAATCAGTGACCCTGGGAGGGAAAGCTGTGATTCCCTGATCTGTTCCTTTGACAGAATGCCCATTTTCCTTTTCTCCATCTCCATCCGCTACATCAACACTGGGGATTAAAAGTTTCTTCCACAGGAACCATCATGTCTGTGGCGGTACTTGGGTTTGTCCAGTACGGGACAGTCGGGGGTCAGTAAACTACCAAGAAAAATAAAACGTTCACAGCACAATTAATGTGGAAATGTGATGATCTGGTGTTTATCAAGATCGCGCCTCTCTGTCTAGTTTGGGGTCTGTTAATCAAAATTTACTTCACTGTACGAACATCCATTGATTAATGCAATTAATGCAATAGTGTTGAGCTAACTCTTGCGTACTTAAATACTTAATTCTGAGTTGAGGCATCTAACAGTTTGTCCACTGTCTGTTCCCATGGAAGATGTTCAACAGAAGCACAAGGAGACTCTGCGGGCACAAACTGAAACACTGAGAGTGAACACGATCCTGATGAGGGAGAAGGTGAAGGTTTTCCAGCTGGTTGATCGATACGCTGAGCTCACGGTCATTTCTACTGTTCGAGATCGGACACTGGTGGAACATGAGCTGCTGGCAAGAGGCAGAGACCACGAGGAGTGGAGAGTGAAACATCTCCGCAGAGAGCTGGAGAAACTCCGGACAGATCGGTTGTTCCAGAGCAGCTTTTCCCGGAGTAACTCCAAATCTGGGAGTTCAGCAGCAGTGGCTGGAGTTGCGGGGATTGGAAAAACAACAATGGTTCAAAAGATTGTTTATGACTGGGCCACAGGGAAAATATACCAACAATTCCAGTTTGTCTTCAGTTTCAAGTTCCGGGATTTAAACTCTATTAACTGCAGAATAAACCTGAGGGAACTGATTCTGGATCAGTATCCTCACTTTGGGAATTTACTCAGAGAGGTCTGGAAGAACCCAGAGGGATTGCTGTTTATATTGGATGGTTTGGATGAATTCAAACACAGAATCGATTTTGCTGACAGTCGGAGAGATACAGAACCCAAGCACCAGTGCTCAGATCCAGAGTGGTGGTGTGAAGTGTCTGACATTGTGTACGGTTTAATCCAGGGCAAGCTGCTCCCAGGGTGTTCAGTGCTGGTGACCACCCGCCCCACTGCGTTACATTTATTGGAAAAGGCTGATATCTGTGTCTGGGCTGAAATCCTGGGATTTTCTGGTGAGGAACGGAAGGAATATTTCATCAGGCATTTTGAAGATCAGACAGTGGCAGCAGCTGTTTTCAAACACGTGAAGGAGAACGAGATCCTGTACACCATGAGCTACAACCCCTCCTACTGCTGGATCCTCGTTCTGGCACTGGGCCCCTTCTTCACACAAAAAGTCAGGGACCCGCAGCGAGTTCCCAAGACCATCACCCAACTGTATTCCTACTATATTTACAACGTCCTGAAAAACCACGGCCGTGAGATAGAGAACCCCCGTGATGTGTTACTCAGGGTTGGTCAGATGGCCTTCAGAGGAGTGTTCGATAAGAAGATTGTGTTTACAGATGGAGATTTGATCAACTACAATCTGCAGCCTTCCCAGTTCCTGTCCGGGTTCCTGATGGAGCTTTTGGAGAGAGAGGATTCTGTCCGGAGTGTGGTGTACACATTCCCACACCTCACCATCCAAGAGTTTATAGCTGCAGTCTCACAATTCCTGAATCCACATCCCGGGGATATTGTGAAATTCCTCACTGAAGCCCACAGCAGGACAGATGGGCGATTTGAGGTATTTCTCCGTTTTGTTGCTGGTCTCTCCTCCCCAATGACAGCTCGGGGCCTGGAGGAGTTTCTGGGCCCATTTCCTCATCAAACAACCTGCCGGGTGATTGACTGGGTGAAGGAGGAGGTTAAACGCCAGAGTGGAAACAGCAGTGAAGCTGGTAAAAGGAGCCTCCTGAACACATTGCACTACCTGTTTGAGTCTCAGAATAGTGGACTGGCTCAGGCCGCACTGGGATCTGTGGAAACACTTTCATTCCGTGAAATGACACTGAATCCGGTTGACTGCGCGGTCCTGTCTCATGTCATCAGATTCTGTGATACAATAAAACTGCTGGACCTGTTTCGCTGCCACATTCAGTGTGAAGGAATCCAGCGGCTGGGACCCGGGCTGTACAAGTGCCAGGAGCTGAGGTATCAGAATTTATCTCTCAATCTGAACTGTGAAACTGTTCCATTGTGTTGTTTCAATGTAAGGAACTGTGACAAATGCCCAGGGTTCGGTCAGTAAATCCCCAACGACGGGACGGTTCTGTGGTTCCTTGTGAAGGGATGTTGGAGACTTCATCAGATCAGTGAACAACGACCATTGGTTTAATGGTAATAAATCACAGGAATGGCCGTGTTTCTCGCTGCCTGTGACACGTCCATCGACAATGTTCCTTCTCACTGTCACTGACACCCAGAGTGACACTGACTGCAGCAGGTGGGTCAGAGATTCACACCCCATTCCGGAGAAAGACAAACGACCGTACAGACTCTACATCCACTTCTCGGTGTTTGACGGGAGACCATCACCGGTCTGTCCCAGCTTTACAACGTCTTCCCGGTCAGAGAAAAGAGACCATTAGCGGACCATCCCAGTGAGAGGGAGAGACTTACCTCTGTGAGATTATCCTCCTTCTGCCCTTCCCCGTGTGTGACTATCACCATCAGTCCACCTGTGTGACTATGTGCACGACCCCGCCCCAGATGTCCTCTGCTGATTATGGGCTCTTCAGCATACAAGCGACCTACCTCAGCATCCGATCCTCCTAAGGGATTTCTCTTCCCCAACCCTTTCCACTTCGCCATCCCCCTTCCTCCTGTGGGATCTTTCTTCCACATCCCCGCTTCAATATGTGGAATCTTCCTTCACCATCCCCTTCCTGCCAAGGTATATCTCTTCCTCACCCCGTTTCTCCTGTCGGATGGCTGTTCCCCATCCCCCATTCTCCTGTGGGATCTCTCTTCCCCATCCCCCTTCCTCCTATGGGATCTATATTCCCTATCTCCCTTCCTCCTGTGGGATCTCTCTTCCCCATCCCTCTCCCTCCTTCAAGTTCAGTCTTCCTATCCTTTTTTCTCAGGTGGGGTCTGTGGACATTTCCCCATTGACAAATCTTCACTGTGGGACTTACTCCCCTTCAACCCTGTATCTCCCGACCCGCTCACGTCAGGAACACTTCTCTAACCATTAGGGAATGGGACAGAATATGTGGAGTTTACAGGGTCACACCGACAGACTAAATTACTGACATTCGGTGAATACCCTGGAGCTGGGCAGTGAGGGACATTGACAGTGATGGGAACTCCGATCAGTGATTTACTGAAGGGTTTAATGTTTCCTGAAATATCCGAGTGAGAGAAACTCCCTCAGACCCACGGTTTGAATCACTTTGTTCATCAGTTTGTCTGTTTGTGTTTAGACTTGGGGAGAATGAACTGGGAGATTCAGGAGTGAAACTGGTGTCTGCGGCTCTGAGGAACCCGGAGTGTAAAATACAGAAACTGGGGTAAGTACCAGACTGTGGGAGATTGTGTTTACAGTCACTGGGTGTCTGACACTGAACATTAATGTGATCAGTAATTGTGTTACTGATAAACAGTGGGGATCTGTACCGTCTTCTGTCTCTATGTGTCCTTCACACTCACTCTCTTTTATTTGCAGGCTGGACGAGGTTGGTCTCACAGATTTTGGTGCTGAGGATCTCGCGTCTGCTTTCAGTACAAACCCATCACTGACAGAGCTGGATCTGAGTGGTAATAAACTGGAAGATTCAGGAGTGAAACTGGTGTCTGCGGCTCTGAGGAACCCGGAGTGTAAAATACAGAAACTGCGGTAAAGGCCAGACTGTGGGAGTTTGTGTTTATAGTCACTGGGTGTCTGAACATAGAACATAGGACATAGAATAGTACAGCACAGCACAGGCCCTTCGGCCCACAATGTTGTGCCGACCCTCCAACCCTGCCTCCCATATAAGCCCCCAACTTAGATTCCTCCATATACCTGTCTAGTAGTCTCTTAAACTTCACTAGTGTATCTGCCTCCACCACTGACTCAGGCAGTGCATTCCACGCACCAACCACTCTCTGAGTAAAAAACCTTCCTCTAATATCCCCCTTGAACTTCTCACCCTTTACCTTAAAGCCATGTTCTCTTGTATTGAGCAGTGGTGCCCTCGGGAAGAGGCACTGGCTGTCCACTCTATCTATTCCTCATATTATCTTGTACACCTCTATCATGTCTTCTCTCATCCTCCTTCTCTCCAAAGAGTAAAGCCCTAGCTCCCTTAATCTCTGATCATAATGCATACTCTCTAAACCAGGCAGCATCCTGGTAAATCTCCTCTGTACCCTTTCCAATGCTTCCACATCCTTCCTATAGTGAGGTGACCAGAACTGGACACAGTACTCCAAGTGTGGCCTAACCAGAGTTTTATAGAGCTGCATCATTACATCGCGACTCTTAAACTCTATCCCTCGACTTATGAAAGCTAACATCCCATAAGCTTTCTTAACTACCCTATCCACCTGTGAGGCAACTTTCAGGGATCTCTGGACATGTACCCCGAGATCCATCTTCTCCTCCACACTACCAAGTATCCTGCCATTTACTTTATATTCTGCCTTGGAGTTTGTCCTTCCAAAGTGTACCACCTCATACTTCTCCGGGTTGAACTCCATCTGCCACTTCTCAGCCCACTTCTGCATCCTATCGTGTCTCTCTGCAATCTTTGACAATCCTCTACACTATCTACAACACCACCAACCTTTGTGTCTTATGGATCCTTGTCAAATGTCTTACTAAAATCCATATAAATCACATCCACTGCACTACCCTCATCTATGTGCCTGGTCACCTCCTCAAAGAACTCTATCAGGATTGTTAGACACGATCTGCCCTCACAAAGCCATGCTGACTGTCCCTGATCAGAGCATGAATCTCTAAATGCCCAGAGATCCTATCTCTTAGAATCTTTTCCAACAGCTTTCCCACCACAGACGTAAGGCTCACTGGTCTATAATTACCCGGACTATCCCTACTACCTTTTTTGAACAAGGGAACAACATTCGCCTCCCTCCAATCCTCCGGTACCATTCCCGTGGACAACGAGGACATAAAGATCCTAGCCAGAGGCTCAGCAATCTCTTCCCTCGCCTCGTGGAGAAGCCTGGGGAATATTCTGTCAGGACCCAGGGACTTACCTGTCCTAATGTATTTTAATAACTCCAACCCTTCCTCTCCCTTAATATCAACATGCTCCAGAACATCAACCTCACTCATATTGTCCTCACCATCATCAAGTTCCCTCTCATTGGTGAATACCGAAGAGAAGTATTCATTGAGGACCTCGCTCACTTCCACAGCCTCCAGGAACATCTTCCCACCTTTATCTCTAATCGGTCCTACCTTCACTCCTGTCATCCTTTTTTGCTTCACATAATTGAAGAATGCCTTGGGGTTTTCCTTTACCCTACTCGCCAAGGCCTCCTCATGCCCCCTTCTTGCTCTTCTCAGTCCCTTCTTAAGCTCCTTTCTTACTTCCCTATATTCCTCAATAGATCCATCTGAGCCTTGCTCCCTAAACCTCATGTATGCTGCCTTCTTCCACCTGACTAGATTTTCCCCGTCACTTGTTACCCATGGTTCCTTCACCCTACCATTCTTTATCTTCCTCACCGGGACGAATTTATCCCTTACATCCCGCAAGAGATCTCTAAACATCGACCACATGTCCATAGTACATTTGCCTGCAAAAACATCATCCCAATTCACACCTACAAGTTCTAGCCTTGTAGCCTCATAATTTGTCTTTCCCGAATTTAAAATGTTCCTGTCCTCTTTGATTCTATCCTTTTCCGTGATAACTATAAAGGCCAGGGAGCGGTGGTCACTGTCTCCCAGATGCTCACCCACTGAGAGATCTGTGACCTGACCCGGTTCATTACCTAGTACTAGATCTAGTATGGCGTTCGCCCTGGTCGGCCTGTCCACGTACTGTGACAGGAATCCATCCTGGACACACTAACAAACTCTGCCCCATCTAAACACTTGGAACTAATCAGGTGCCAATCAATATTAGGGAAGTTAAAGTCACCCATGATAACAACCCTGTTATTTTTGCACCTTTCCAAAATCTGTTCCTCTGTATCTCTGCTGCTACCAGGGGGTGTATAGAATACCCCCAGTAGAGTAACTGCTCCCTTCCTGTTCCTGACTTCCACCCATATTGACTCAAAAGAGGATCCTTGTACATTACTCACCCTTTCTGTAGCTGTAATAGTATCCCTGACCAGTAATGCCACCCCTCCTCTCCTTTTTCTGCCCTGTCTATCCCTTTTAAAGCACTGAAATCCAGGAATATTGAGAATCCATTCCTGCCCTGGAGCCAGCCAAGTCTCTGTAATGGCCACTACATCATAATTCCATGTATGTATCCAAGCTCTCAGTTCATCACCTTTGTTCCTGATGCTTCTTGCATTGAGGTGCGCACATTTCAGCCCCTTCTACCTTACTATCTTTACACCGTTTATTCTGCTTATCTTTCCTCAAAGCCTCTCTGCATGTTAGGTCTGGCTTTACTCCATGCACTTCTTTCACTGCTCTATCGCTCTGTGTCCCATCCCCCTCGCAAATTAGTTTAAACCCTCCCGAACCATGCTAGCAAACCTTCCTGCAAGAATATTGCTCCCCCTCGAGTTCAGGTGCAACCCATCCAATCTGTACAGGTCCCACTTTCCCCAGAAGAGATCCCAATGATCTAAAAATCTAAAACCCTGCTCCCTGCACCAACTCCTCAGCCACGCATTCAACTGCCATCTCCTCCAATTCTTACCATCACTGTCAAGTAGCACTGGCAGCAATCCTGAGAACGTCACCCTTGAGGTCCTGCTCTTCAGCCTTCTGCCTAATTCCGGAAACTCACACTTTAGGACCTCATCCCTCTTCCTGCCCATGTCGTTGGTGCCAACATGTATCACGACTTCTGGTTGCTTTCCCTCTCGTACCAGGATGTCGTGCAGCCGGTCAGAGACATCCCGGACCCTGGCACCCGGGAGGCAGCAAACCATGCGGGTGTCCTTCTCACGTCCACAAAATCTCCTGTCTGCTCCCCTGACTATAGAGTCTCCAATGACGACAACTCTCCTCTTCTCCGTCCCACCCTTCTGCACCACAGGGTCAGACTCAGTGCCGGAGGCCCTGCCACCGTGGCTCACACCTGGTCGGTCGTCTCCGCCAACAGTATCCAGGATGGTAAACTCACTATTCGGGGGAATGGCTAAAGGGGTGCTCTGCACTACCTGTCTGCTCACCTTTGCTTTCCCCCCTCTGACTGTCACCCAACGACCTGCTTCCGACAGCCTAGGTGTGACTACCTCCCTGTAACTCTCATCTACGACTGCCTCATTCTCCCTTATGAGTCGAAGGTCATCCAGCTGCTGCTCCAGATTCCTTACATGGTCTTCCAGATCGCCCAGCCGTATGCATTTCTGGCAGATGTGACTCTGCGGGAGAGGGGCGTTCCCCCAAGACTGCCACATCTCACATGAGAGGCACATCACCATCTCAGGAGACATTGTAAAAACTATCTGCGAGCTAGCTTGTCCTCCGCCTCTTCTCGCCGAAGACTCTCGTGTCGAAGCCTCAAAGCTCCACTCCTTCACTGGCCCACTCACGCTCTGGCCGCTTCTCTTGAGCTATCCCTCTATTTATCTGTTTGAGCTTTTCAAAATGTTTGGTCACCTGACAATCAGCTGCTTTCTGCTGAGTCTGAGCTATTCAAATCTTGATTGTCTAATCAACGGCTTACTGCTGATCTATTCAAATCTTGATTGACATGATTGCACAGACCAACTGCCAAAACTGCCAGAACCTCTCGAGTCAAAGCCTCAAAGCTCCATTCCGTCACTGGCCCACTCACGTCTGACACTGAACATTAATATAATCAGTAATTGTGTTACTGATAAACACTGGGGATTCGTACCGTCTCCTGTCTCTCTGTGTCCTTCACCCTCACTCTCTCTCATCTCCAGGCTGAGTAATGTCGGTCTCACAGATTCTGGTGCCGAGGATCTCGGCTCCGCTCTCAGTACAAAACCATCACTGACGGAGCTGAACCTGAGTCGTAATAAACTGGGAGATTCAGGAGTGAAACTGGTGTCTGAGGCTCTGAGGAAATCAAAGTGTAAAATACAGAAACTCGAGTAAGTACCAGATTGTGGGAGATTGTGTTTACAGTCACTGGGTGTCTGACACTGAACATTAATGTGATCGGTAATTGTGTTACTGATAAACACTGGGGATTTGTACCGTCTCCTGTCTCTCTGTGTCCTTCACCTTCACTCTCTCTCATCTCCAGGCTGGACAATGTCGGTCTCACAGAATCTGGTGTCGAGGATCTCGCCTCCACTCTCAGCACAAAACGATCTCTGACGGAGCTGAACCTGAGTGATAATACTATAAGAGATTCAGCAGTGAAGCTGGTGTCTGTGGCTCTGTTGAACCCGGAGTGTAAAATACACACACTGCGGTAAGTACCAGACTGTGGGAGATTGTGGTTCCAGTTACTGGGTGTCAGACACTCAACATTAATAGAACATAGAACATAGAAAACCTGCAGCACAATACAGGCGCCCAGAAAGCTGTGCTGAGCTCATCGCTACCTTAGAACTACCTAGGTTTTACCCATCGTCCGCCATTTTTGTAATTTCCATGTAGCCATCCAGGATTCTGTCAAAAGATCTTATCGTTTCCGTCTCCACCACCGCCACCAGCAGCCCATTCCACACAATCATCACTTTCTACGTAAAGAAACTTACTCGTGATATCTCCTCTATACCTACTTCCAAGCACCATAAAACTGTGCCCTCTCATGTTAGCCATTTCAGCCCTGGGGAAAAGCCTCTGACTATCCACATGATCAATGTCTCTCATCATCTTATACAACTCTATCAGGTCACCTCTCGTCCTCCGTCGCTCCAAGGAGAAAAGGCCGAGTTCACTCAACCTATTCTCATAAGGCCTGCTCCCCAATCCAGGCAACATCCTTGTAAATGTACCCTGCACCCGTTCTATAGTTTCCATGTCCTTCCTGTAGTGAGGTGACCAGAATTGAGCACAGTACTCCAAGTGGTGTCTGACCAGGGTCTTATGCGGCTGCAACATTACCTCTCGGCTCTTAAACTCAATCCCACGATTGATGAAGGCCAATACACCGTATGCCTTCTTAACCACAGAGTCAACTTCCGTAGCAGCTTTGAGTAACCTATGGACTCGGACCCCATGATCCCTCTGATCCTCCACACTGCCAAGAGTCTTACCATTAATTCTATATTCTGGCATCATATTTGACTTACCAGAATGAACCACCTCACACTTAACTGAGTTGAACCCCATCTGCCACTTCTCAACCCAGTTTTGCATCCTATCAATGTCCCGTTGTAACCTCTGACAGCCCTCCACACTATCCACAACACCCTCAACCTTTGTGTCATCAGCAAATTTACTAACCCATCCCTCCACTTCCTCATCCAGGTCACTTATAAAAATCACTGTGTTGGGGTCCCAAAACAAATCCCCAAGGCACACCACTGGACACCGGCCTCCACGGAGAATATGAGCCGTCTGCAACTACTCTTTGCCTTCTGTGGGAAAGCCAGTTCTAGATCCACAAAGCAATCTCCCCTTGGATCCCATGCCTCCTTACTTTATCAATAATGTGATCAGTAATTGTGTTACTGATAAACATTGGGGATTTGTACCGTCTGCTGTCTCTCTGTGTCCTTCACATTTCCGCCCCTCTCTCATCTCCAGGTTGCACAATATCAGTCTCACAGATTCTGGTGCCGAGAATCTTGTCTCCGTTCTCAATAAACTCCCATCACTGACGGCGCTGGACCTGAATGCAAACTTCCTCCATGTTGAATCTGTCCCCGCTCTCCGCCGCCTCATATTGACCCACCCGAGTCTGACGTGGATCGGGTGAGTGTTTGTGTTCATGTTCAATGTGATAAAGTATCAGGGGATCCGCGGGGTTTCTGCTGATATTTGTCTGTGAATGTTGTAGAATGATGAACTCCAGTCCCCTCTCACTGACACTGCTATTTATTTCATTTTTATTCATCTATCTCTTTCAGCATGTGGAACAATCATGCAACTGGCGGGAGGGAGGAACTGGAGTCTCTGCAGAAACTCAGACCCGGAGTGAGAGTGCAATATTAGATCTGAATATGTGAACATCCGCGCCCACGGGATGGGGACGTCTTGGCCGATTTCCCGTCCTCCCCTTTAACGTTCACGCTCCGGGTTTAATTCCAAATGGTTCTAAAGGAACACGCTCCAGCAGAGCGCTCTCTGACTCAGAAGTTGTCCTGCAGTGACGTCCTTCTGCCTCCTGTATGGTGCAGCTGCTTCTGCCGTTTATCTGGGTCCGAGATCTTCCCCAAGTAGGACCCCGGGGAATTACATAGAAAGAGAACGGTGGTGGGGGGGGGGGGGAGGCTCAGTCTGGGACACCGGTGTCCCGGGGTGGGATTATTCGGGGAGAGAATCCTTCTGCTCACTTTGCTGAGGACGGTGCATTCGGCAGTCTTGCTGATAAAATGATGTTAACTCGACAAATATCTCGGCGGTAACCCTCGATCTGCAGCGATATCGGACATGGCCCTGAAATGTGATTTTATAATTATCCCCGATGCAGAGTGACGCTGAGAAACGGGACTGATTATTCAACGTGTCATTCGTTGTCGCCGGTCAGTTAATTGTGTGTGACTCTGGGTGAGTCGGAAGCAGGTTATTTATTCCCGCACCGTCAGCAGCTCACACATTGTTTAATTTACATTTGTCATGATGAAATCAATAAATCTGTAACTTCCTGTCTTGGTGTCGGACTTGAGTCTCATTTGAGGTTTCTGCTGCCCCCTGCACCCTGTGCAATGCAACAGTGGGTCGGAGCTCCTCACACTGACACAGTAGCGTCTCAGCTCCAGACTGAGGGAGGTCGGACTGCGAAAGTCTGGGTGCCCAGGATCTCATCTCCACCCAACCCACTTCCTGGCTAACTGACCCTCTCCTGCCCCTCGCAGACAGTTAAAATTGACGTGATTCCACACTGTCAACGATTAATATCAGACGTGAGTCCACTGAGGTCCCAAGTACGGGAGGGATGGGGGATGGAACATCGGCGTTAAACACGGAGTAAAGCTCCCTCCACACCGTCCCATCGCACACTCCCGGGATCAGACACAGAGTGAAACTCCCACCACACCGTCCCATCACACACTCCCGGGGTCAGAAACAGAGTGAATCTCCCTCCGCACTGTCCCATCACGCACTCCCGGTGTCAGACACAGAGTGAATCTCCCTCCGCACCGTCCCATTACGCACTCCCGGGGTCAGACACAGAGTGAATCTCCCTCCGCACCGCCCCATCACGCACTCCCGGGGTCAGACACAGAGTGAATCTCCCTCCACACTGTCCCATCACACACGCCCGGGGTCAGACACAGAGTGGAGCTGTGCTGACTGAGCTGGGAGAAATCGAGGCAAAACTACTGGATAAAGTTCGTGGAATACTTTGGAGGTGGCTCTAAAAGTCTCTTGGACAACTGAGTGAGTGACGGCGTTGGTGTGGAAGCTCGGTGTGGAGTTTTACTGCCGGTTTGGACTGGGTTTCTCGGCGGCTGCTAACTGCGTAGCTCCCAGCTGCGGCCGCTGGCAGCTCGCCAGGAAGCCGGTTCGCTCCAAAACCGGAGGCAAACGCCGTCGTTCCCCCCCCCCCCCCCCCCCATTGACATCGGGGCAACGTTCCTCCTCCTTTATCTCCCTGATTTTCGTCCGGTGTCAGAGCCGGAGCATCTGAAAGGACGTTTCGACCTCTCCCGGCCTGGGTTTCTGCAAGTCCGACGGAGCCTTTCCTGGCGCCGAGCCAGCGAGGAACTGTCGACTGCAAACTTTCCCGGTCAGTTATTGGATTCGCTCCAGGACTTCTAACCGACACCGCTGTAAAATTCGCGGACTAGAAACAGCTCCAGCATGCCGGACCGGTCTCCAGGGAGTCGCGGGCCTGCGGGGAGTTACGCAAGGGCGGCTGCCTCCCCGGCCTCGGACAACGCCCTGCTTCGGTCGGTGAAGGTGGAACGCGGGGTACAGTGTATTTTGCGCCCGGGAATGACACTAGAAAAATGTGCGGAGGCCATGGTGGACCTTGTGGGGAAAGGCGGCATTTTGGCCACCGAAAAGGAGCTCGGAAAGGCGGTGTTCTATCTGGCGAATGAAGAGCTAGTGCACCGGGCCCTAAGCAGGGGACTCACGGTAGACAACATCTTTTTACCGATGTAGCTGGTGACGGCCCCCACGCAACGTATCGTGCTTGGGCATGTTAAGCCTTTCATTCCGAATGAGGACCTGCTTCCCCCACTGGCCCGTTTAGGGTAAGGTCGAAGATCACTGCCATCCGACACAAATTTAAGAGACGCACCCTCCGCACTGTAATCTCTTTCCGGCGTCAGGTATTCATGCAGCTGGAAAGAGAGGACGATGTTGAGGGCCGGTTTACTGTCTGGCACGAGGGAGTAGATTATCAGGTGTACTGGAGCTCCGAGCGCCCACGGTGCCATGCGTGCAGGGAGGTGGGGCACTTTCGGAGGGACTGTCCTACAACCCGGAACCCGAGGGAGCCCATTTCGGGCACCAGTGCCCCAGCTACCTCTGCCCCTGATCCTACTCCTGTGCGTGCACCTGCGCCTGCATCTGACCCTGCCCCCGCCCCTGATCCTACCCCGACCCCTCACCCTGCCCCTACCCCTGTCCCTACTCGTATGGTTGGGTCGGTCCCTGCTCCTCTCCCTGTGGTTCTGGTGGGGGACGGGGTGGAGTCTGTGCGGAGTAAGAAGGCAAAGAAGAAATCCAAACACACTTAGAAGTCGGCCTCTGAGGCCGCAGAGCTCACGCCCATTTGCCCTGAAGTGGAGCGTGGGGCTCGGGAGGTGCGCAAGCAGACGGGGAGATGGAAACAGAGAGCACCGCCCCATTGGTGAATCCTGCACCTGTCTGCTCCTCAGGCGTGAAGAGGAGAAGGGGATGTAGATGCGGGGGAGTCCCAGGAAGAGGTGGGAGTCCGGGCGGATGTTAGTTCGAAACCTGAGTCCCCAGATGTAGCCACCAGTCCTGGGGTAGCTGGTGTGGTTGTGCAAAAAGCTTGTGACAGCCCTGTTTGCACAAATGAGGCAGCCCTGGAGGCCTCCACCCAGGACTTACTAGTCAGCGCCTCCCTGGAGGCAGGTGAACCGAATAGTGTAAGAGGAGACGAGACAAAGCTCTCTCACTCTCAGCACCAGGCTGCTTGTGAATCCCTTGGACCAAAGGTGCCGGGTTCCCCTTTATACCTGCCTCCTGGGGAGGACGATATTCTATGCACGTCGACCCCAACAATAAATGGCTTGCAGGGAGTCCCTGGGGATTGTCCCTCCACCGTCGCAAATGTGGATGAGGCTGATGCAACGGTGGAGCGGGCAGGTAAGAGCGAGGTACCCGCTGCGCAGTGTGGGTCACAAGCGCGGCCATCTATTGGAACATGCGGGAAGGACGATGGGGAATCTATCTGCAGTGAAGGGTTGGAGGGGGACTCCTTCGATAGTGAGACAATGGACATCCTCACCCCTCCTGAGAAATCCCCATTGATACCTGTAGAGGAAATTAAGCATATCATTCTCACCTCTGAGGGTGCCAAGCACCGGCCTCACCTAGCCTCGCTTCGCTGGCCCAGCATGCCGAGGCTGGTGAAGTCCCTGCGAGTCATCCTCAGACGGAAGGGAAAGGGGAAGAGGAATGCGGTGTCGGGGAACGGCAGACGGCAACTAAAATCTTTCCTGGATGACCTGGTAAGGGACATCAGAGGGAGAAGCAGCCTCCCTCCTACGGGGGATGGTGGGTCACAGGGTGTCGCTGGTACCGCTCGAGCCCGGAAAGCAAAAAGTATCCTTGCTTTCTTTCCGGACAGTGTGGTGGAGGGCGCCTCCGCTCTCACCGAAATGGACACAGCTGCTGAGGCCTAGTGTGCTCCCGCCATGAAGCTTACCATAGCTAGTCTCAATGTAAACGGCAGCAGGGGTCCTCTTCGCAGGCATAACAATCTCTCAGTTCTCAGAGATGGGCGGTATACGGTGAGTTTCCTGCAGGAAACCCATACCATCCCTGGGGACGAGTCTGCTTGGCTCCTGGAGGGGCGGGGCGGGGTCTACATGAGCCACCTCAGCTCCAACTCTAGCGGGGTGGCGATCCTGTTGGCTCCGACCTTCCAGCCAGAAATCGAAAGGGTCCAAGACGTTGTGCCCAGCCGTCTGCTCCACCTGGCTGTGCGCTTGGATGGTGTACCATTGCACTTTATCAATGTGTACGCTCCGAGGTGCGGGGTGATGCAGACGCGCCTATTCTGTCAGCTGTCCACCCTGCTGAGTTCCATCGGTCCTGGGGACTACGCCATCCTCGGGGGAGACTTCAACTGTACCCTCGAGGCGGAGGACCGCTCGGGCCTCCAACGCGACCCAGCATCGGCAAAAAAGTTAAAGGAGCTAGTCGGCTTCTTTGACTTGGTGGACAGCTGGCGGAATCTTCACCCCGACTCTAGCGCCTTCTCGAGAAGGTCTAGAGAGGGAGGTTCCAGGATAGACCACCAGTCTATCTGTCGGGCTTCTGTCTCCCGTGTGTCAGCGTCCTCCATGCGGCCAGTGTCGTGCTCGGTCATCACCTTGTGTGGATGGAATTTATTCCACTACACCCTCGGGTGGGATCCGGGTATTGGCATTTTAACAACCGGCTGCTGGAGGACAGCCGATTCCGGGATTCGTTCCGAGCGTTCTGGGTCTCCTGGAAGGAGAGGCGGAGAGAGTTCTGCTCCCTACGGCTGTGGAAAGCCCACATCCGGTTTTTGTGTCAGGAGTACACTAGGGGGTCGACAAAGAGGCGGGGCTCTGAGATTGAGCAGTTTGAGAGAGCATTGCTTGACCTGGAGTCCCGCCTCGGTCCGACCGCTGGAGACCAACAGCTGTGGCAGGAATACCAGGAGAAGAAGGACGCACTAAGGAACCTGCAGCTCCAGCGGTCCCGAGGTGCGTACGTGAGGTCACGGATCCAAATGCTGCAGGATTTGGACCATGGCACACCCTTCTTCTACTCGTTGGAGAAGTGGCGGGGAGTTCAAAAGCAGCTAGTGGAGTTGCTGGCTGCCGATGGCTCCTCCATCACGGACCCCGAAGGAATTAACGACGAAGTCCATTCATTCTATCGGTCCTTATTCTCGCCTGATCCGTCAAATGCTGAGGCGTGTAATGAGGCCTGGAAGGATTTGCCTAAGGTCAGCCCAGAGGACGCAGTGCGTCTGGATGCCCCCCTGACTCGGGAGGAGCTGTCCACTGCCCTTCCGCAACTCCGGAGGGGTAAGTCCCCTGGCTTAGATGGACTGAGTGTTGAGTTTTATCGGGCTTTTTGGGATGTCCTGGGGGATGATTACAGCCTTGTTCTAGGGGAGAGCCTAGCCACCGGAAAAATGCCCCTCTCATGGCGAAGATCTGTTGTGGTCCTGCTGCCCAAGAAGGGAGACCTCCGCCTGCTAATGAACTGGCGGCCGGTCTCCCTCTTGTGCGCGGACTACAAGATCTTCGCCCGGGCAATGGCTAACCGTCTGGGTTCGGTAATTGGACAGGTGGTCCATCCTAACCAATCTTACACAGTCCCGGGCCGCTCCATCCTGGACAATGTCCACTTACTACGGGACCTGATCCACCTGCTCCAGGAGACTGGGTCCCCGGCAGCGTTTCTTTCTCTTGACCAGGCGAAGGCGTTTGACCGAGTGGACCACAGTTTCCTAGTGGGCACCCTGGAGGCTTTTGGGCTCGGACCACACTTTGTGGCCCGAGTTCGGCTCCTGTACTCTTCCGCAGAGTGCCTAGTTAAGATTAACGGATCATTGACAGGACCTATTCCCTTCCGAAGAGGAGTGCGTCAAGGGTGCCCCATGTCTGGTCAACTGAATGTGATCTGTGTCGAGCCATTCCTCAGCCTTCTTCGGCGAAGGCTGACAGGTCTGGTTCCGCGCGAACCGGACATGGAGGTCGTCCTCTCGGCCTACGCCGATGACGTACTCCTCATGATGACAGACCCCTGTGACCTGCGGAGGATGCGCGAGTGCCAAGATGTTTTCTCGGCGGCATCCTCCGCCAGGATCAACTGGGCGAAATGTTCCGGACTCTTAGTAGGCCAGTGGCAGGTGGACTTCCTGCCGGAGGAGATGAGAGCTTTTGAGTGGAGCACCAGACGCCTTCTCTATCTGGGAGTCTGCCTGAGTCCTTCTGGGGAGACCTGGCTGGCGAACTGGCAGGACCTGGAGACAAAGGTCATGGCCCGGCTGGGGCACTGGTCAGGCCTTCTCAGGGTGCTTTCCTATCGAGACAGAGTGGTGGTCATAAACCAGCTGATGGCCTCCATGTTGTGGTACCGGATGGTCACCTTGGCCCCTCCTGCCCCTTTTGTCGCGAGAATGCAGATGAAGCTAGTGGACTTCTTCTGGGGTAACAGGAAACACTGGGTCTCTGCAGCGGTTCTGAGTCTCCCAGTAGGAGAGGGCGGACAGTCGCTGGTGTGTGTACGCACACGGCTGGCGGCTCTCCGCCTCAGGACTCTGCAGAGATTCCTGTACGCCAAGCACCCTCCCAGGTGGCACGTGTTGGCGACTTTCTTCCTCCGGAAGGGCCGCTGTCTTCACGAAGATATGCAGCTACCACCGGCGGGCGTCAGCCGTGCAGCTTTGCAGAGGCTGCCCGGCTTCTATCAGGACCTACTGAGAGTCTGTAACATGGTTGCCTCAGGCCGGGAATCCCCTCCTCTGGCAGAGGGCGGGGTCCTGGCCGACCCCTGCCCTGCCTCAACGGATGTCGGTGCGGCTCAGGTGTGTGGATCGACTCAAGTTGAGCTGCTCGTCGGGCCCAGGCCCCGCAGCCTTACCCGAGAGACGAATCCACACAACTTGAGCCGTCTTTCATCGACACCCACAATCCCATTCAGGGATGCAGGCAGGAGGTACCTTTATGGGCTGCTGCTCCACACCCTCCACTTCCTAACATTTGTCCACCGTCCCGACACGTCATGGCGGTCGGTCTTTCCACCGGGAGGTGAGGGGGGTCCCCAATGGAAGTCCCTTTACAAGGGAGTCCTTCCCATGCACCTTGGGGATCTCGGTTGGAGGGTGCTGCATAAAGCGGTGCTTTGCAATAAGTTCTTTAGTTTGTACACGGATCTCCCAGCCGCGTGTCACTTCTGCGGGCTGGAGGAGACCGTGTACCATATGTACGTGGAGTGTGTGAGGCTGCAGCCCCTTTTCGCGTATTTGCGTGGGCTGCTTCTCGCCTTCTGGTTGCATTTCAGTCCCACCCTATTCATATATGGTCATCCAGTAAGGAGGGGGGCACAGAGGGATGAGGATGTCCTTGTCAACTTGCTCCTGGGGCTGGCGAAAATTGCCATCCGTGGCTCCTGGAAAAGGGTGCAGGAGGTTCTCCCCGGGCGGACTGCCTGGCTATGTTTAGGGGGTATGTTCGTGCCCGGGTGAATATTGAAAAGGAATACGCACAGTCCACGGCGACCGTAGAGATGTTCCGGGACCGTTGGGCTCCGCGGGGTGTAAATGCCATCATTGATGAGGATGGCAATATATTGGTTTAACATGTATTGTCTGTTTGTACTGTAGTAAATGTGTTAGTCACTGGTTTTGTAAAAATTTATAGCACCGACATTTGTAATAAAGAATTTTGTTTAAAAAAAAAGGGGTCAGACACAGAGTGAAGCTCCTTGCACATCGTCCCATCACACACTCCCGTGGTCAGACACAGAGTAAAGCTCCCTCCAAACAGAATCATCCATCACTCCCGGGATCAGACACAGCGAGGAGCTGTTCTGCTTCAGCAGGGAGAAATCGAGGAAAAACTGCTGTATTAAGTTCGTGAGATACTTTGGAGGTGGTTCGAAATGTCTCTTGGACATCTGAGTGAGAGGCTTGTTTAGTGTGGAAGCTTCGTTTGGAGTTTTTTTGCCAGTCTGGACTCGGTTTGTTGGCGGTTGCTAACTGCGTAGCACCCAGCTGCGGCCGCTGGCAATTCGCTGTGCAAACTTTTGCGTCCGGTTACTCTACTCACTCCAGGACTTTATAAACGGTACTGTCGCATATTTCTCGATTCGGACATAGTGCTAGCATGCCGGACCGGTACCCAGGGAGTTATGCAAAGCCGGTTTCCTCTCCAGCCGTGGAGAATACCCTGCTTCAGTCGGTGGAAGATGAAAGCGGGGTGCAATGTATTTTGCATCCTGGCGTTACTCTGGAACAATTTGCGGAAGTCATGGAGAACTTGGTTGGGAAAGGTGGTATTTTGGCCACCTTAAACGAGTTCGGGAAGGCAGTGTTTTATTTGAAGAATGAGAGTTGGTGCACCTGGCTCTCAGTAAGGTGATCACTGCGGAAAACATCTTTATGCAGATAGAGCTGGTGGCAGCTCCCACGCAACGAATCGTCTTCGGTCACTTCAAGCCTTTCTTCCCCAATGAGGACCTGCTTCTTGCACTAGCCCACTTGGGACAAGTAAGGTCGGAGATAAATGCCATCCGTCCCAAATTTAAGAGGCGCACCCTCCACATCGTAATCTCTTTCCAGCGTCAGGTATTCATGCAGCTGGAAAGGGAGGACGAAGTTGAGGGCCGGTTTACTGTCCGGAACGAGGGGGTAGATTATCAAGTGTACTGGATCTCCGTGCGCCCACGGTTCCATGCGTGCAGGGAGGTGGGCACTTTCGGAGGGACTGTCCAAACACCAGAAACCCGAGGGAGCCCACTTCGGGCACCAGTGCCCCAGCTACCTCTGCCTCGATCCGACTCCTGCGCGTGCACCTGCTCCTGCCCCTGATCCTGCCCCCGGCCCCTCACCCTGCCCCTACCCCTGTCCCTGCTCCTGCCCCTGCCTTTCAGGTGGGGGACGGGGTGGAGTCTGTGCGGGGCAAGAAGGCAACGAAGAAATCCAAACACCCTAAGAAGTCGGTGCCCGAGACCGCAGAGCTCACGCCCATTTGCCCTGAAGTGGAGCGTGAAGCACGGGGAAGTGCGCAGTTAGACGGGGCGATGGAAACAGAGAGCATCGCCCCATCAGTGAATCCTGCACCTGTGTGCTCCTCCGGCCTGAAGAGCAGAAGGGAATGTTCCCGCAAGAGGGCAGGAGATGTAGATGCGGGGGAGTCCCAGGAAGGGGTGGGAATCTGGGCAGATGTTGGTTCCAAACCTGAGTCCCCAGATGCAGCCACCAGGCCTGGGGTAGATGGTGTGGTTGTGCAGAAAGCTTCTGATAGCCCTGTTTGCACAAATGAGACAGCCCTGGAGCCCGCCACCCAGGACTTAGTAGTAAGTGCCTCCCTGGAAGCAAGTGTATCGAATAGTGTAAAGGGAGAGGAGACAAAGCTCTCTCATTCTCAGCATCAGGCTGCCTGTGAATCCCTTGGACCAAAGGTGCCGGGGTCCCCTTAATACTTGTCTCCTGGGTAGGATGATATTCTATGCACGCTGACCCATCAATTAATGGCTTGCAGGGAGTCCCTGGATATTATCCCTCCACTGTCGCAAATGTGGATGAGGCTGATGTGACGGTGGAGCGGGCAGGTAAGAGCGAGGTACCCGCTGCGCAGTGTGGGTCACAAGCGCGGCCATCTATTAGAACATGCGGGGAGGACAATGGGGAATCTATCTGCAGTGAAGAGTTGGGAATCTATCTGCAGTGAAGAGTTCCTTCGATAGTGAGACAATGGACATCCTCACCCCTCCTGAGGAATCGCCATTAATATCTGTGGAGGAAATTAAGCATTTCATTCTCACCTCTGAGGGTGCAAAGCATCGGCCACAACTAGCCTCGCTTCGCTGGTCCTGCATGCCGAGGCTGGTGAAGTCCCTGAGAGTCATCATCAGACGGAAGGGAAAGGGGAAGAGGAATGCGGTGTCGGGGAACGACAGACGGCAACTGAAATCTTTCCTGGATGACCTGGTAAGGGACATCAGAGGGAGAAGCAGCATCGCTCCTACGGGGGATGGTGGGTCACAGGGTGTCGCTGGTACCGCTCGAGCCCGGAAAGCAAAAAGTATCCTTGCTTTCTTTCCGGACAGTGTGGTGGAAGGCGCCTCCGCTCTCACCGGGATGGGCACAGCTGCTGAGGCCTAGTGTGCTCCCGACATGAAACTTACCAGAGCTAGTCTCAATGTAAACGGCAGCAGGGGTCCTCTTCGCAGACATAACAATCTCTCAGTCCTCAGGGATGGGAGATATGCGGTGAGTTTCCTGCATGAAACCCATGCCATCCCTGGGGACGTATCCGCTTGGCTCCTGGAGTGACAGGGCGGGGTCTCAGTGAGCCACCTCAGCTCCAGCTCTCGCGGGGTGGCGATCCTGTTGGCCCCGACCTTCCATTCGGAAATCGTAAGAGTCCAAGATGCTGTGCCCGGTCGTCTGCTCCACCTGGCTGTGCGCCTGGATGGTGTACCATTGCATTTTATCAATGTGTATGCTCCGAGGCGCGGTGTGATGCAGACCCGCCTATTCTGTCAGCTGTCCGCTCGGCTGAGCTCCATCGATCCTGGGGACTGCGTCATCCTCGGGGGGGAATTAGAACATAGAACATAGAATAGTCCAGCACAGTACAGGCCCTTCGGCCCGCAATGTTGTGCCGACCCTCAAGCCCTGCCTCCCATATAAACCCCCACCTTAAATTCCTCCATTTACCTGTCTAATAGTCTCTTAAACTTCACCAGTGTATCTGTCTCCACCACTGACTCAGGCAGTGCATTCCACGCACCAACCATTCTCCGAGTAAAAAACTTCCTCTAATATCCCCCTTGAACTTCCCACCCCTTACCTTAAAGCCATGTCCTCTTGTATTGAGTAGTGGTGCCCTGGGGAAGAGGCGCTGGCTATCCACTCTATCTATTCCTCTTATTATCTTGTACACCTCTATCATATCTCCCCTCATCCTCCCTCTTTCCAAAGAGTAAAGCCCTAGCTCCCGTAATCTCTGATCATAATGCATACTTTCTAAACCAGGCAGCATCCTGGTAAATCTCCTCTGTACCCTTTCCAATGCTTCCACATCCTTCCTATAGTGAGGTGACCAGAAATGGAAACAGTACTCCAACTGTGGCCGAACCAGAGTTTTATAGAGCGGCATCATTACACCGCGACTCATAAACTCTATCCCTCGACTTATGAAAGCTCACACCCCATAAGCTTTCTTAACTGCCCTATCCATCTGTGAAGCAACTTTCAGGGATCTGTGGACATGTACCCCGAGATCCCTCTGCTCCTCCACACTACCAAGTATCCTGCCATTTACTTTGTACTCTGCATTGGAATTTGTCCTTCCAGACTGTACCACCTCAAACTTCTCCGGGTTGAACTCCATCTGCGACTTCTCAGCCCACTCCTGCATCATATCAATGTCTCTCTGCAACCTTTGACAATCCTCTGCACTATCTACAACACCACCAACCTTTGTGTCGTCTGCAAAACTGCCAACCCACCCTTCTACCCCCACATCCAGGTCGTTAATAAAAATCACGAAAAGTAGAGGTCCCAGAACAGATCCTTGTGGGACACCACTAGTCACAATCCTCCAATCTGAATGTACTCCCTCCACCACCACCCTCTGCCTTCTGCAGGCAAGCCTCTTCTGAATTCACCTGGCCAAACTTCCCTGGATCCCATGCCTTCTAACTTTTTGAATAAGCCTACCGTGTGGAACCTTGTCAAGTGCCTTACTAAAATCCACATAAATCACATCCAGTGCACTACCCTCATCTATATGCTTGGTCACCTCATCAAAGAACTCTATCAGGCTTGTTAGATACGATCTGCCCTTCAGAAATCCATGCTGACTGTCCCTGATCAGACCATGATTCTCATTCTCTAAATGCCTATAGATCCTATCTCTAAGAATCTTTTCCAACAGCTTTCCCACCACAGACGTAAGGCTCACTGGTCTATAATTACCCGGACTATCCCTACTACCTTTTTTGAACAAGGAGACAACATTCGCCTCCCTCCAATCCTCAGGTACCATTCCCGTGGACAACGAGGACATAAAGATCTTAGCCAGAGTCTCAGCAATCTCTTCCCTCGCCTCGTAGAGCAGCCTGGGGAAAATTCCATCAGGCCCCGGGGACTTATCTATCCTAATGTATTTTAACAACTCCAACACCTGCTCTCCTTTAATATCAACATGCTCCAGAACATCAACCTCACTCATATTGTCCTCACCATCATCAAGTTCTCTCTCATTGGTGAAAACCGCAAAGAATTATTCGTTGAGGACCTCGCTCACTTCCACAGCCTCCAGGCACATCTTCCCACCTTTACCTCTAATCGGTCCTACCTTCACTCCTGTCATCCTTTTTTGCTTCACATAATTGAAGGATGCCTTGCGGTTTTCCTTTACCCTACTCGCCAAGGCCTTCTCATGCCCCCTTCTTGCTCTTCTCAGCCCCTTCTTAAGCTCCTTTTTTGCTTCCCTATATTCCTCAATAGACCCATCTGATCCGTTCTTCCTAAACCTCATGTATGCTGCCTTCTTCCATCTGACTAGATTTTCCACCTCACTTGTCACACATGGTTCCATCACCCTACCATTCTTTACCTTCTTCAGAGGGACAAATTTAATCCTAACATCCTGCAAGAGATCTCTAAACATCGACCACATGTCCATAGTACATTTCCCTGCAAAAACTTCATCCCAATTCACACCCACAAGTTCTAGCCTTATAGCCTCATATTTAGCCTTTCCCCACTTGAAAATTTTCCTGTCCTCTCTGATTCTATCCTTTTCGATGATAATGCTAAAGGCCAGGGAGCGGTGGTCACTGTCCCCCAGATGCTCACCCACTGAGAGATCTGTGACCTGACCCAGTTCATTACTTATTACCAGATCTAGTATGGCATTACCCCCTGGTCGGCCTGTCCACATACTGCGACAGGAATCCGTCCTGGACACACTTAACAAACTCTGCCCCATCTAAACCCTTGGAACTAAGCAGGTGTCAATCAATATTAGGGAAGTTAAAGTCACCCATGATAACAACCCTGTTATTTTTGCACCTTTCCAAAAACTGCCTCCAAATCTGCTCCTCTGTATCTCTGCTGCTACCAGGGGGCCTATAGAATACCCCCAATAGAGTAACTGCTCCCTTCCTGTTCCTGACTTCCACCCATATTGACTCAAAAGAGGATCCTGTTACATTACCCACCCTTTCCGTAGCTGTAATAGTATCCCTGACCAGTAAAGACACCCCTCCTCCCCTTTTTCCGCCCTCTCTATCCCTTTCAAAGCACTGAAATCCAGGAATATTGAGAATCCATTCCTGCCCTGGTGCCAGCCAAGTCTCTGTAATGGCCACTACATCATAATTCCATGTATGTATCCAAGCTCTCAGTTCATCACCTTTGTTCCTGATGCTTCTTGCATTGAGGTGCGCACATTTTAGCCCCTTCTACATTACTGTCTTTACACCGTTTATTCTGCTTCTCTTTCCTCAAAGCCTCTCTGCATGTTAGGTCTGGCTTTACTCCATGCACTTCTTTCACTGCTCTATCGCTCTGTGTCCCATCCCCCTCGCAAATTAGTTTAACCCCTCCCAAACCATGCTAACAAACCTACCTGCAAGGATATTGCTCCCCCTCGAGTTCAGGTGCAACCCATCCAATCTGTACAGGTCCCACCTTCCCCAGAAGAGATCCCAATGATCTAAAAATCTAAAACCCTGCTCCCTGCACCAACTTCTCAGCCACGCATTCAACTGCCATCTCCTCCAATTCTTACCATCACTGTCATGTAGCACTGGCAGCAATCCTCAGAACATCACCCTTGAGGTCCTGTTCTTCAGCCTTCTGCCTAGTTCCCGAAACTCTCACTTCAGGACCTCATCCCTCTTCCTGCCTATGTCGTTGGTCCCAACATGTATCACGACTTCTGGTTGCTTTCCCTCTCGTACCAGGATGTCGTGCACCCGGTCAGAGACATCCCAGACCCTGGCACCCGAAGGTAACAAACCATGCGGGGTCCTTCTCACGTTCACAAAATCTCCTGTCTGCTCCCCTGACTATATCATCTCCAATGATGACAGCTCTCCTCTTCTCCGACAACCCTTCTGCACCACAGGGTCAGACTCAGTGCCGGGGGCACTGGCACCGTCGCTCACACCTGGTCTGTCGTCCCCGCCAACAGTATCCAGGACGGTAAACTTATTATTCGGGGGAATGGCTACAGGGGTGCTCTGCACTACCTGTCTGGTCACCTTCGCTTTCATCCCTCTGACTGTCACCCCAACGACCTGCTTCCGACAGCCTAGGTGTGACTACCTCCCTGTAGCTCTCATCTTTGACTGCCTCATTCTCCCTTATGAGTCGAAGGTCATCCAGCTGCTGCTCCAGATACCGTACACGGTCTGCCAGATCGCCCAGCCGTATGCACCTCTGGCAGATGTGACTCTGCGGGAGAGGGGAGTTCCTCCAAGAATGCCACATCTCACATGAGATGCACATCACCGTTTCAGGAGACATTGTAAAAACTACCTGCGAGCTAGCTTGCCCTCCGCCTCTTCTCTTCGAAGCCTCTTGAGTCAAAGCCTCAAAGCTCCTCTCCTTCACTGGCCCACTTCAACTGTACCCTCGAGGTGGATGACCGCTCGGGCCTCCAACGCCACCCAGCATCGGCAAAAAAAGTTAAAGGAGCTAGTCGGGTCCTTTGACTTGGTGGACAGCTGGCGGAATCTTCACCCCGACTCTGGCGCCTTCTTGAGAAGATCTAGAGAGGGAGGTTCCCGGATAGACCGCCTGTATACCTCTCGGGCTTGCATCTCCCGCGTGTCGGCGTCCTCCATGCGGCCAGTGTCGTGCTCGGATCATCACCTTGTGTGGATGGAATTTATTCCTCTGTGCCCTTGGCTGGGATCCGGGTATTGGCATTTTAACAACCGGCTACTGGAGGATAGCCGTTTCCGGAATTCGTTCCGAGCATTCTGGGTCACCTGGAGGGAGAGACGGAGAGAGCTCTGCTCCCTGCGGCTTCCGGTTTTTTATGTCGGAAGTACAGTAGGGGGTCGACAAAGAGGCAGGTCTCTGAGGTTCAGCGGCTTGAGAGAGCGTTGCTTGGCCTGGAGTTCCGTCTTGGTCCGACACTGGAGACCAACAACTATGGCAGTAATACGAGGAGAAGAAGGACGCATTAAGGAATCTGCAGCTCCAGCAGTCCCGAGGTGCGTACGTGAGGTCACGGATCCAAATGCTGCAGGATTTGGACCGTGGCTCACCCTTCTTCTACTCGTTGGAGAAGTGGCTGGGAGTTCAAAAGCAGTTATTGGGGTTACTGGCTGCCGATGGCTTCTCCATCACGAACCCCAACGGAATTAACAAAGAAGTCCGTTCATTCTATCGGTCCTTATTTTCGCCGGATCCGTCAAAAGCAGGGGCATGCAATGAGGTCTGGAAAGATATGCCTAAGGTCAGCCCAGAGGACGCAGTGCGCCTGGACGCTCCCTTGACTCGGGAGGAGCTGTCCACTGGCCTTTGGCAACTCCGGAGGGGTAATTCCTCTGGCTTAGATGGACTGTGTGTAGAGATTTACCTGGCGTTGTAGGATGTCCTGGGGGTAGACTATACCCCTGTTCGAGGGGAGACCTTTGGCACCGGGGAAATACGTCTGTCATGGCGTACAGCTCTCGTGGTCATCCTGCCCAAGAAGAGAGACTTCCGCCTGCTAAAGAACTGGCGTCCGTTCTCTCTATTGTGCACAGACTACAAGATCCATTATGACCAATCTTACACAGTCCCGGTCCATTCAGGACGATGTCCATCTCGTCCGGACCTGATGAACCTGCTCCAGGAATCTGGGACCGCGGCAGCCTTTCTCTCTGTTGACTAGAAGACCGTTTGGCATCGCGGGGCATTAGCGCTGTCATGCACAGAAATGGAAAGATTTTCATTTAATGTCGTTTGTTTGCTAATTGTGTCTTATTTACTTTGTATATATTGTAGCATTGAATTTATAATAAAGACATTTTCTTAAAAAAAGGTTGAGATGCCACAGAGATATGACACAGAGAGAAGCTCTCTCCGCACCGTCCCATCACACACTCGGGGGGGGGGGGGGGGTCCGACACAGAATCAAGCTCCTTCCACAGCGTCCCATGCCACACTCTTGAGTGAAAGATACAGAGAAGCTCCTTCCATACCGTCTCATGACACAGGGCCAGGTTCAGACACAGAGTGAAAGGTCCTCCGCATATTACCTTCCAAAGACCCGGGTCTGACAGCGAGTGAAGCTCCCTGTGCACTGTCCCATCTCACATCCCGGTGTCCGTGTCACCGGAGTACTGATATGGCCCAATTGCGGAGGGAGAAACTTTGAAACGGGTCGAGAATTCACAGACTTTTATGCGACCCGTGATAGAGTGAAAGGAAAGCAATAAACGCACGGCCAAGCAGGGCCGTTAACTAAAACGCTCAAATCGAACGAAGCCTACAGTGCGGATGAAGAGAACAACTAAATATAAAACTAATTCCGCTGGTCTTCAGAATCAGTTGACTCGACAGTCCTATTTCTCAGGCAAGGACGAATGCAAGCAGCGAGCGAAGCGTTGCTGTGCTGTGCTGTGCTCAAGTCTCGACAAGCACTCGACGGAACGAATTGAGTTAAATACTATCACAATGAAATAATAATTAGCAAATACTTGGATCTTCACGAGCACTATTGCCGTATCTGCTGCGCTGCCGAATCCGTGTTTGTGAGACGCCCCACCCGCACAAAGCGCAGCCCCTGAGGCGCCACAGCCCTACGCCCGCTGGAAGTCCCTGATGAGTGTCTTGTTCAAGAGGTCCCTCGCTGGGATCTAAGTACGTTCTTCTGAACCATATCTTTCCCAATCCACAAGTACCACGTGCCCAGCGAGATGCCAGGAGGCGCCGCACCGTGTAGACAACGGAACCAATTACCAGGGGAGGAGAAGGGGGAGGTGGGGTGACTGGGGCTAGGGGAGAGGTAGTAACCGACTTGAGCTGGGAAACATGAAATACTGTGTAGGTCTTCAGTAAAGCTGGTAGAAGCAATCTTTCCGACTCCTTGTTGACAGCCTTGTCTACTACAAACGGTCCCACTTAGCGCGGTACCAAATTGCCGCTCTCGACTTTCCTCGATGACAACCAGGCCTCCTCCACTGGCTTGAATGGCCTTACCTGTCGATGGAGCCGATCAGCCTGCCGGGAATGCTGTTTCTGGGCGTGCAGCAGAGAAGCCCTGGCTCGCTTCCATGGGCGCGTGTAGCGCTGGATCAGCTGTTCAATGATGAACTCCTACGTCAGTCTCCCGATCAGGGAAGAGCGGGGGCTGGAATCCCTTCTGGCATTCAAAGGGAGACATACCCGTGGAGGAAGAATGGAGGTTATTGAGGGCGATCTCTGCCCAAACCAACTGGGAGCTCTAGGACGGGAGTTTGGAAGAGGCAAGGCAGCGCAGGGTTTCTCCAACTCCTGGTTCACTCTCTCAGTCTGACTATTGGATTGGGAGTGGAAAGCAGATGAGAGGCTGGCTGTGGCTCCTAAAAGACAGCAGAACACCTTTCAAAACTGGGAATTGAATGGAATTGAATTGAACTGATCAGACGTTACGTCCTGAGGAAAGCTGTGAAGACTGAACTCAGGCTGAACCATGAATGCGGCGAAGGGAGCTTGGGGACGGCAATGAAGTAGGCAGCTTTGCAACATCGATCCACAGCAGCCAAAATAGTGGTGTTTCCATTGAGTGGGGTCCGCCCAGTGATGCACTCTACATAGAGGTGGGACCAGAGGCGGTGGGGCACTGACGGTGGACATACCAGGACCGCAGGACGTTGACGTGGTCTTGCTCTGACCGCAGGTGGGACACGCAGATACAAAGTTGTGGACATCCTGGGACACTGATGGCCGCCAAAATGTTCTCTTTATAAACTCCAGGGTCCGTTGAATTCCCCGATGCCCATCCAGACGGGAGGAGTGACACCATTCCAACACTTTGGAAGGCACCGCAGTATGGACAAACATCCGGTTGGGAGGTCCCCCACCCCGGCAGTGGTCCCACTCTTATGCAGCATCACCTCTGCCTCCCCAGATCACCCGCGAAGCAATACACAAGCGAAGAAGAACAGGCTCTGGATCGGCATGTCCTCGGATGCGTCGAACTGCCAAGAGAGAGCGTCGGCCTTGGTATTATTGTTTCCGGGACAATAGGTGAGGATGAAATTGAACCGTGAGAAGAAGAGAGCATACAAGGCTCGGCGAGAGTTGAGTCTCTTTGTATCCTGAACTTAGGAGTGGTTCTTGCGATCTGTTCAGACAAAGAAAGGATGGTCTGCCCCCTCCAGCCAGTCTTGTCATTCCGTCAGGGCCTCCCTGACAGCCAGAAGTTCCCAGTAGCCAACATCGTAATTCCTCTCGGCCGGAGTCATGAAACGGAAAAGAAAAACACCAGCGTGCACCCGGCTATCCGCAGACTAGGGCTGAGAGAGGACTCGACTCGACTATGAATCGTTGTGATGTGTGGCTAAACTTGGGATCAGGGGGTATGGAGAGAAGGCAGGTACAGGGTTCTGAGTTGGATGATCAGCCATGATCATACCGAATGGCGGTGCAGGCTCGAAGGGCCGAAGGGCCTACTCCTGCACCTATTTTCCATGTTTCAATGTTTGGTTGTTTCAGCACCGCCAAAGTAGTGAAACTACGCTTTAGCTCCGAAAATACTTGGTCGGCACCGTGTGTCCAATGCAATCCTGCCGATGTCTTCCCGGTGATGCATTTGTACGAACCGCGTTAGAGCTGGAATTCTGTATGAAGCGGCGATAAAAGTTTGCAGACCCAATGAAGCGCCGTACCTGTTTGACTGTAGATATTTTGGGCCACTGTTTAACTGCCTGAACTTTACTGAGGTCCATTTCAACACTGGCCAGGGTAACTTTATTGCCCAAATAGGACACTTGATTGAGAGCACGAACACTGATTCCTTCTCACCCATCACTGAAAATAAACCCGAGTGGAAAACCTCGCTTACTCCATCACTGAATTGATTCCACAACCCACTGACAACCTTCAATGACGGTACAGCTCACTCATTTATTTATTTTAATTATCTATATTCTAAAATTTAATTTGCATTTTCCTTATTGGGTAGTTGTCTATCGTTGAGCGTGGTATTTTGGCAGTTTCCCTGGTGGTCTAGTGGTTAGGATTCGGCGCTTTCACCGCCGCGGCCCGGGTTCGATTCCCGGTCAGGGAATTAGAATATTTCTTACTGTAATTTATTGCGTTTATTGTAACTTATCGTGTTTATTAACTTACTATCACAACAGCAGCATTTTTGTCTATGTTTCGCCTACATCCACCTAATTCAGGACCATAATACCATATGATACAGTAGAATTAGGCCGATTCGCCATTTCATGATGGATGATCCATTTTTTTTACTCAGCCCCATTCTCCCTGTATCCTTTTATGTGAAGTCAAGTCAAATCAATTCGCTTCTGTTGTCATTTCGACAATAAGCCGCTGGTACAGTACACAGTAAAAACGGGACCATGATGCTACGTAAAACAACACAAGACTACACTAGACTATGTGAGACAGCACAAGGCTACACTAGACTACGTAAAAACAACATAAAAGCTGCACTAGAATAGAGAACTGCACAGGACTACATAAAGTGCACAAAACAGCGCAGGGCAGTACAATAAATAATAAACACACAATACGCACAGTAGAGGACAAATTACAATATAATAATAAATGATGTAGATATCAGTCTAGTCTCTGAGTTTTGAGGAGTCTGATGGCTTGGGGGAAGAAACTATTGCACAGTCTGGTCGTGAGAGCCCGAATGCTTTGGTACATTTTGCCAGGTGGCAGGAGGGAGAAGAGTTTGTGTGAGGGGTGCGTGGGGTCCTTCGTAATGCTGTTAGCTTTGCGGATGCAGCGTGTGGTGTAAATGTCTGTCATGGAGGGAAGAGAGACCCCTATGAACTTCTCAGCTGACCTCACTGACCGCTACAGGGTCTTGCGATCCGAAACGGTGCAATTCCCCGAACCAGGCAGTGATGCAGCTGCACAGGATGCTCTCGATACATCTCCTGAAGAATGCGGTGAGAATGGGGGGTGGGAGATGGACTTTTCTCAGCATTCGCAGAAAGTAAGGACACTGCTGGGCTTTCTTGGCTATGGAGCTGGTGTTGAGGGACCAGGTGAGATTCTCCGCCAGGTGAACACCAAGAAATTTGGTGCTGTTAACGATCTCAACGGAGGAGCCTCCAATGCTCAGCAGAGTGTGGTCGCTCCGTGTCCTCCTGAAGTCAACAACCATCTCTTTTGTTTTGCTCACATTCAGAGACAGGTTGTTGGCTCTGCACCAGTCTGTCAGCTGCTGCACCTCCTCTGTGTGTGCTGACTCGTCGTTCTTGCTGATGAGACCCACCACGGTCGTGTCATCGGTGAACTTGACAATGTGGTTCGAGCTGTGTGTTGCAGCACAGTCGTGGGTCAGCAGAGTGAACAGCAGTGGACTGAGCACACAGCCCTGGGGGGCCCCCGTGCTCAGTGTGAAGGTGTTGGAGATGCTGCTTCCAATCCGGACTGACTGAGGTCTCCCAGTCAGGAAGTCTGGGATCCAGTTGCGGAGGGAGGTGTTCAGGCCCAGCAGCTTCAGCTTTCCAGTCAGGTGCTGAGGAATGATTGTGTTGAACTGAACTGAAGTCTATGAACAACATTCGAACATATGTGTCTTTTTTGTCCAGGTGGTGGTGGAGATGGCGTTGTCTGTTGAACGGTTTTCCTGATCAATGATGAATCGTTCAACCTCTGCCTTAAATAAGCATACAGACTTGGCCAGACTTTGTCTGTGGTAATGAATTCCACAGATTCACCATTTTGGCTAAAGAACTTACTCCTCATCTCTGTTCTCAGAGGATGTCCTCTATTCTGAGGCTGCGTCCTCTGGTCTTAGCCTCTCGCGCCATAGGAAACGTCCTCTCCACATCAACTCTATCAGGGCCTCTCACCATTCCATAGGTTTCAATGAGGTCGCTCCTCATTCTCTTGAATTCCAATGACCACAGGCCGGAGCCAGCAAACGCTCTTCATATGAGAAGACATTCAATCCTCGAATCATTTTCATGACCCTCCTTTGAACCCTCTCCAGTTGCAACACGTACTTTCTAAGATAAGGGACGCAAATCTGCTCACGATACTCCGTGAGGCCTCATCAGTGCTTCATAAGGACTCTAAATCACATCCTTGCTTTTATATTGTATTGTGTTTGGAATGAAGACTGACATCGCATTTGCCTTCCTCACCACAGACTCAACCTGCAGAATAACCTTTAGGGAATCCTGCACAAAGACTCTCAATTCCCTTAGCCCCTCTGTTTTGTTTTGCATTTTCTCCCCATTAAAAAAAATGTCTACTCTATCACTTCATCTACCAAGGTGCATGTCCATATATTTCCCTGCACTGCATTTCATCTGCCATGTGTTTGACTGTTCTTCCACGGCCCTTCAGAGGATCCCATTTTGCTTTCGCTCTGAAGAACCTGTGTTTGCTGAGTGGAGTGATTCGACCATTCCTGGTGCCTGACCTGGAACTGTTGGAATGTTTCATTAATCAAGTTGTTTTAACGGGATCAAAGACTGTTTAATGACAATATTCTGTATCCATTTAGCGCTCGAGTAAGCCTCTTCATCTGATCTATTTGCCATCCATCTACATGTGCACCAGCCGGACAGGTTAATTAGAAAGAGGGCAGTCAACATGCCTGTGTCCATTCTGATTCTGACTACTGGTGATTGATCAAAGTCTTCTTGTTTACACGTTCGTCCCGGTGATGAAAGCACCACGTGATTCCACTGCTCTGCATGGCTCAGAAGAAGCGGAAAGTGAGTCAGAGACAATATCATTGCTCAGCAATATGGCAGTATCTCCATCGCCTGATCAGAGCGGTACTTGGCTTCGTAACCAAGCATTCTCATTTACCATTGACTTCCATGTCATGTCTGTCCAATGATAACTGTCGCATCCCACTGGTAAGAGTCGTGAGGAAATTATAACCATCATGACCACCAGCGAGTCTCAGTTTCCCGCGGGAGGCCCATATTCATCCAACCCCCGGCCTTCGTGAAACTGTTATACCTGCCTAATCTACTTCTTCTGGCAGCTCATTCCACACATCCACAAAACTCTGTTAAAATGTTGCTGCACAAGTTCCTTTCAAATCTTCCCTTCTCACTCTAAATCCATCTCCCGAGTTTTAGTCTCCCCTGCACAGGGAAGACTTTTATTGGCCTTATCGCTGCCTTTCATCATTTAAATCGCATTCTCCTCATATTGTAATGAGCAAATGCCAAGCTTGAACAAACCTTTAATATAACCTGGTTCTTCCTGCCCGGACAACGTCATTGTATAACTTACTTCCACTCGTTCCAATTTGACGGGATATTTTCTCTAATACAGCGTCCGAAACTGTACATAGCACTCTATCCACAACCTCAACAACGAGCTATACAGCTGCATTGTAATGTCCCAACTTATGTTCCTTCCTGCTGCCCTGGACCAGGAAGGCCGGGGTGAGACAACGGCTTTTCAATATTCTATCGACCTGTGACGCCGAAATCAGCGAACTGTGCACTTGTGCCGCTGGGTCCCTCGTGTCAATTGCACTCCCTCATGCCCTGCCATTTACAGCACAAGTGCTTTGCAAATTCGATTTCCAAACTGCACTACATTATACTTACCTGCACTGGGATCCACTTGCCACACCTCCGCCCACATCTCTATCTGATCTACATACGCCTGTAATATGCAATAATCGTCAACAGCACCGCCTAAACTTGCGTCATGCAGAAACCTCCTGATCAGGACGTGATTTCACATCAAAATTGCCGACATGAAGGACCAATAAGGAGCAACAGCGACGACTGTGGCATACATCAAGTGTCCGATATCTAGCTGACTATCACACCTCCTGGTCTGCACTCTCCAGTTCCTTCCCAACTCTTGCCCCATTCTTAGCTCCCCATACTGGTCATCTACCCTCTACGGTCAGTTCAGCGTAAGTGTGTGGATCCGAAATGTGTGCCGTCTATTTCCATCCACAGATTCTACCTGACCTGCCGTCCACTGTACCTGGAGAGATTTGTTCTATGTGTTAGATAAGAAGAGCATGAATTTGAAAAATATCCGATGTGCAGAATCAATAAACCTCAAAATAACTGTGTGAGGTCTTACAGACAGTAATTTTCAAGAAAACACGTTTGATCTTCTTCAGTACTCACTGCATCTCAATCCCTCGCCGATTAAACACACACAGAGATGCTGTCTCTCTGTAGAAGAGGGTGACCATACATTTCCCATATTGGACTCTAGTCCTATTCACTCAGTTTGACTGCATCACCTTGACTCATCTGGACGTGATCATCGCTGCTCAAAGCTCAGTGAGTATTGTCTGGTCCAGTCGGGTTTATTGCTGTGTGCCCAGGGACGGTGAGGTACAGGTACAATGAAAAACTTGCAACATCATTGCAGGCTCGAAGAGACACAGACATAAATCATACATACAGACAGTCTCAATAAAGCCCGAAATAGCTGTGCGAGGTCTTACAGACAATTACTTACAATAAATACAATGTATAATTTGATCTTCATCACTACTCACTGCACCTCAATCCCTCGCCTATTAAACACACTCAGAGATTCTGTCTTTCTGTAGGAGAGGGTGACCATACATTGCCCACATTGGACTCTAATTATAATTGCTCAGTTTGCCTACATCATCTGGACTCATCTGCTCAAATCTCAGTGAGTATTGTCAGGTGCAGCCGAGTTTATTACCGTGTGCACAGGGACCGTGAGGTACAGGTACAAGGAAACATCATTGCAGAAAGACAGTACGCAGAACATAAATTATACAATGCTGCATCATTAACAAATGATAGATATAATTGTGTACCATTTTCAGACCCGGACATGATTCCTCGACCAGACTATTGACATAGATTGGGAACAAGTCATCTCCAAGCATCTGTCCCTATTATATCCACTGGGATAACATCCGGCCCAAGAAAGGCCTGTCTATTGCTTTTCTTTAAACACCCAGACAACAGAAAGAAGGTCAGGCCTCTCGCCCTCTTCAGCCAGCCCTGGCATTCAATAAGATCATCCTGGCCCAAACTTACCCTCAATCCTCCTCTCCATTCCACACTTTCCGGTTAAAAGTCTTCCGCTGTTCTCCACCAAGTCTTCTTCCTTCTCCGTGGGTGAAAAGAGATAAACTTCTTTCTTCCGCCTTTAATTCGATGTACTGACTACGCCCCCAACTTTGGACAGATGCATACGGATATAAATGTCAATAAAAAAACGGGACATTGTTAAGTTTTGCTCAGGATTGACTGGACTTAAGGGAGGCAGAAGCAGTCAGGGTCTGCGGGAGAGAACAAGCCCCGGGTAAAACCATTTCCGCCATTGGTTAACACATTAGATTGACATCTGCACACACCAATTGGAGTAGGCAGGTTGCACATCATCTGAGGAGGGTTGGCTTGTGGGTTGTTGGCTGCTGACTGGCGCGTGCGCAGCCGGTGCACCGCATCAGGGACAACCTGCTCGGGTGATATTGATGGAAGATCAGCGAACCTGCCTGCGTCAGGCAATAGGCGGGGTCACTCTCTGCCCAAGGGAGCAATGGAGAGTCTGTAGAGTGAGTGAAATGAACCGTTCCTGCTTGCACCAGTCTGCGCAGTTCAGCAACAGAGTCATAATCTCAACATCCCGCTCCCCCTCCACCTCGGCTGGACAGCAGTTCTTATTGAAATATGTGAATAGTTTATTGGTTCAAAATCCAAGCCTTTTCAGCTAATCGAATTTCACACGGTGGTCGTCTACTAACGGAGCACTGAACCAAAGTTCCGGGAACAGGTTTGTTGGGAAAACACGAGTCCTTCATGCCCTTTCTCCTGTTCTCCCCGATATTTCATCAGCAGTTCACACCCCCTCCCCTACACTCTACCCCCGCTGTCTTGTAGAAGAATACCCATAAATTCCCACTCCAATCACGCAGCACTTTCACCGAACACCGACATTGCTCGCTAAACTTTTCCCTCAGCTTGTGAGGAAACTATGGGTGTCAGAAGGAAATGAGCGAGAGAACGAGAGAGAGGGAGAGAGACAGAGAGAGAGAGAGAGAGAGAGAGAGAGAGAGAGAGAGAGAGAGATGTGCGTACCCGTGTGTGTGTGTGTGTGTGTGTGTGTGTGTGTGTGTGTGTGTGTTAGAGAGAGAGCGAGACATGGAAGTAAGACAGGAAAGAGAGGCACATCGTAGACATGGAAAGATTGATAAATGGAGGAGTGTGAAAGGCAGTGGGTGGGAGAGGGAGAGGTACACGGCAATTTCCCAATTTCATGTTCACATTGGGCCACTGTTTTCCGCACTGCTTTCTTGACCATCAGAGAGCAATATTTCATCCCAACAACAAAAAGTAGTGCTGACGAAGGGTCTCGGCCTGAAACGTCGACTGCACCTCTTCCTAGAGATGCTGCCTGGCCTGCTGCGTTCACCAGCAACTTTGATGTGTGTTGGTTAACAAAAAGTAGTGGATCTTTATGTCCCTTTATTCAAAGTCGGAAGCTGGTGGGCTCGTAAGTATTGTCACCCTTCGGACTGAGGAGGGGAAATGGTTCATGCGTTTACACATGACCGTCCAGCAGAGGGAGCAAGAGATGGCGACACGATACAGTTACTGATACCACTTCTCCCAGTTTCTTCAATTATAAAAGAAATTAACATTAAATTGGTGTCATTAATTCTTAAAATTCGTAACTTCGTGCTGCTTTGGATGCAAGAATTCTGCTCAGTGCGGTAAATCGTCCGCAGTCTAACTGAAGGAAGTAGGTTGGTGAACGAAGTGAGGCGCTTTGTATCCATACAGCTGTAGAACCCACCGACATCAGTCGCTCTGTTTCTACTCAAAATCAATCGTTAGACACTCGGTTGCGAAACAAAAACATCGTAGCTAAATACACTGTTTTGGCATGTCCATTTGGCTCGTTTCCTCCTGTCCCCACCCATCAGCAAGTAGATGTTTCATCGCACTTGTGTGTACACTAACATAAATTCCAGTTCACTTTGAAGTAATCACCAATTACGCGTAATACACGTCCCCCTCGATTAGATCCGTCACCAGATACGGGTGAATTAAATGACTGTCATTAAATTTTCTGCAGTAGGAGCTCACCGGGTCGACCAGCCTCTGAGGGTGTGGTGTGAAGGGGTGCGTGGAGGCTGTAAGAAGTATTTAATATTTTGCGTTGTAACACTGAATCAGGACCTCGGTAATCTGGTGTTGAACTGACAGAAATATGGGATGGTTATCAACTCCACAGCTTCTCGAATCTCCCCAGCCGAGGGAACAGGATTTATTGAAGAACGTGTTACCGGCTCCAGTGTTGCGTTGGAAATCAGTACATCGACATTCTGTCGGTAATGAAACTCGGATCGGGAAAGTGCCGCGTCGGGCAGAGCTTCCACCTCACAACCTGAGACACCCAGGAAAACTAATACCTGGTGCCATCCGTGTCGACGTTGTTCTTTTGCAGTTTGGAAGAATTTTGATCGGGAAGCGTCAGGACGGTTCACTATTGTCGCTCATTAATGAGCTGTACTTACTGCTGAGCGTGTGAGGCTGATGACGTGACGTAGCCGGACAACGGGCTGCAATGAGAATATTTAGGCTCCGATTGGTTAGTTCAGCGAGGGGCTCAAACAGTATTTATTGCAGGAATGTGTGAGGTCATGTATTTCGGTGGGGTTGATATTAAATAAGGGACGATAGGTTGCGGTGAAACTATCAAAGGAAATTGTTCACGAAACAGAGATGGCGAGCCGGTGAGTGGATCAGGTATTTTACAAAGCAACTGCAGATTGTAGTTTATTGCAACTAGATTGGAAATTAGAAATAGAGAAACCATTGTCATATATTTGTACGGGGTTGCTGAGGTCGGCGCTGGTGCGGTGACGATACTTTTACTTCGCTTATTTGCTGAAGGGTGCAGTCGCACTGGAGAGGCTCAGAACAATTTGACTGACCCACCTCCCGTGATGTATGCATGTGCTCTAACGAACAACTGAATTTAAAACTGTACTCTGTACAGTATAGAATTAGGGTTGAATCTAGGGTCATGGCTGAGACGTGCCGTCTAGGAAAATTAGTTCAAGTATGAGAAATTATCATTTAAAACCGAGTTAAACCGGAATAACCGCGCGTACCTTCCTGATACCATAAAATACTCCACGAGATATGGTTGCGGATATTATAACACAGGATGCCACCTTACATAGGACATGAGTGCATTTCTGAAATATTAAGGACATCTTGGATTGTGAAAAAGGTAAAGACGACAGTTTGAAACGTGGTGAAGTGCAGCCATGATCATACCAGATAACTGGACGGAAGCCATCTGTAACTGGCGTGGTCCCCCAGACTGGAAGGAACGTTTCAGAATTTTCTATTCAGCAGCTAATTAAACTCAAGGGACTGACCTCCCCGGTTGACGTTCGTGCAGAACGGCGATTAAAATGCCAGGACCCTATTATCAATTAAATGCCGTCAGGCTGACGAATAGTATCTCTGTCAGGAACTGTACTGCATGAAACCTCAGGGTTTGGGGCATCTGTAGTCAATGACACTGTTTGTCACTCGCCACACATTGCCCGCTTCTACCGCTTGCTGCCCGTGATCGGCAATATTTCCGGGTGCAGAGACGTACCGGAGATTTAATCAGGGGGATGCTACTGCTCTTGTAGCTGAGGGAGACGCTACTGCGCTTGCGTGGATTCTGCCAGAACTACAGTAATTGATTAAGGTCAGAGTCTGACAGAGGATGAGAAGACGTCACCATGTGTATCGTAGAGCGAAATGCTGGAGTCCGCTTCTCCCCGCTGACGCTGAAGAATCTGCTCTGCATATTTCATTCTTTCAGTTTTATGAGACGCAGAGAGTTTAAGCTGCCTCAAGGAGACTGATCAGAGTTGGATAGAAATGAACTCTTCACGCTGAGCAGAAATGCATTGGACTGAATTGTACTAATTCAGAGTGTAAAAGCCTAGAAAAGCCTAGTCTTTGCAGGCGTCAACTCAGGGAAGATGCGGCGCTCAGACAGCAGACAGAGGGTCAAATTTTATTGGCAGGTATTTGGATTTCTGTTCCTTCATAGCGCTGCGAGCAGGGCTCGAACCTGCGTGGGGAATCCCCATTGGATTTCAAGTCCAACGCCTTAACCACTCGGCCATCGCAGCTCCATCTATGTTAGTTACCCACCGCAGCACTGCAGCTGAAGCGAGGAATGAACGTGATTTATTTTCAGTAATGGAACTGATGAATCATCATTCCGATACGAATAGCATAATTGGACAGTTTTGGAATTTGTTTCAACACCGTTAGGTCAGAGTTTGAGTGTCAAGGAATAGCATTGGCGTCAGTGTCGTAAATGAAGGAGATTTCCACGGTTTGAGATAAAAGTCAAGATTAGAATCAGTTTTATTATGACGGACTTTTTTTTTAGTTTTATAGCAGTTTTATCTTGTAACACATATAGAATAATTATATAAGATCATAAGTCCATAAGACAAAAGACCAGAAACAGGCCATTCGTTCCATCGAGTCTGTCCCGCCATTGTCGTACAGCTGATTTATTATGCCCCTCAAACACATTCTATCGGACATTGGCATTGACAACCTTAACAATGAATAAGTTATCAACTTCTGCTTCTAACTCCCAATGCCTTGGTCTCCATAGCCGTCTGTGACAACTAATCCCTCAGCTGCACCACCCTCCGGCTAAAGATATTCCGTCTCATCCCTGTTCTAGACCATCATCGTTCTCTTCTGAGGCCCTGCTCTCCAATCCTAGATTGCCCTACGAAAGGAACCGCCCTCCGCACTTCTACTCCAAGTAAGCATTTCAAAATTCGATGAATTTCAATGAGATACCCTTGCAGTGAGCACAGACACGGAGCTATCAAAAGCGCCTCGTTTGAATGCGTTAACCCATGCGTTCCCGTGAACCTACCCTGGACCCTCCAAGTGTCTTCTGACCAGTATCCTGGACCCTCCAAGTGTCTTCTGACCAGTATCCTACATCTGTCAACATTACATTGTTGCTTTTATATTCTACTTCTCCTGAACTGAATATTAAAATTGCATTTGCCTTCCTTTACCACTGACTAAGCCTGGAAGTAAACATTTAGGGAATATTGCACAAGGTCTCTTTGCACCTCTGATTTCTGAAAACTATCATCATTTAGAGACGTTTTTTAAATTTTTTTTCTTCCAATACGCATCACCATACTACACGATTATCAATTTGACAAATCTTCGTCCATTCTCCTCAACTGTCTTTGATCTCAAATGTGCTTTGAATCTTTTGAATTTTTGAACACGTTAAAGGTATTACCTGGCATATAATTTCCTTTTTTTTAACCTCCCTTCCTTCTTCCAGAGTGGAGTGAAAATCGCAATTTTGCAAACATCAGGATCTATTCTAGAATGTAATGATACATGAAGAAGTACTACAAGTGCCTACAGAATCTCTTCAGTTACCACTTTCAGAACCCTGGGGTGTGGTGCAACTGGTCCCGATGACATATAACTTCAGACCTTTCAGCTTCACAGGCACCTTCTCCAGAATCATAACATCTACTCTCACTTATGCCCTCTGACACATGTTTCTCGGTGCCACTATGCTGGTGTTTTCCACAGCGCAGCTGGAAGCAAAATATTCATTCAGTTCGTCCGCCTTTTCTTTTTCCCCCATTACTACTTCTTCCCTGTCATTTTCCAGCTTTCTGATATCCACTCTCGCATTCCTTTTATTCTTCATATGTCTGAAAAATGGCATTTTCTCCATTATTAGCCATTTAATCTTTACTATCATCAATTTTTATTTGCCTTCTTTTGATTTTTGAAAGCGACCCAAACCTTCAGCTTCCCACTAATGCATCCCAAAAGCCCTCACTTTTGCCTTTAATCTGTCTTTACTTTCCAGTGTCAGCCACTGTTGTCTCATCCTCCCTATCGAATATTTATTCTTATTTGTGATGCATCTATCCTGCGCCTTTCCAGTTGCCCCCGGAACACCAGCCCTGCTGGATCTGCCGTTAACCCTGCTGGTGCCCCTTTCCAATCCATTTGGACAGCTCCAGACCTAGGTCGCTGTTGTTTTCTGCGAGTGACGGGGTCGAGGACTGTTATCCTCCCTGATTTTATTTCTGTGAGTGATGGGGTGAGGGCTGTTATAGTCCCTGCTTTTTAAATTTCTGCGAGTGACGTGGTCGGGAACTGTTATTGCTGTTGTTTTTCCATGCGACTGACGGGGTTGAGGACTGTTATCGTTCCTGATTTTATTGCTAGAAGAGACGGAGTCGAGGACTGTTATCGCTCCTGATTTTTTTTTTCTGCCAGTGACGTGTTCGGGGACTGATATTGTCGCTATTTTTTTTTTTTTGCTGCGGAGGAGCAGGCACTTTGGGGTCTGCGAGATTTGTTTCTATTTTTTTTCGTGCTGGGGTTGATGTTTGTCGTTACATCAACATCCATGGCCTCTCTCTATTTAATTGCTGTCTGGAGCAGACAAATATCAGAGTTGTATTGTACATGCAGACTTTGACAATAAAACTAACCTTTTGAACCTTTTTATTCTCTTCACTCGTGCCACTGCAGTTGCTCTTACTGCAAGAAATACTCATACGTCTAATTTTAGCTTCACGTTCTCAGACTGCAGGATCATATTACAATCACTGTCTCTCAAGTATTCCTGTATATTAATCTAACTGGTCAAATCACAACGCAACACACAATCCACAATTGCCTTCCCCTAATGGGCTCAACCACAGCGTGTTTTTAATTAGCTATCCTGTAGGTATTGCGGAAATTACCTCTCTGGGGATCCAGCGCCCACTAGACTTACCCAAACCACCTGAAATCCTACAATGATCATCGTAATATTGCCGTTTTTACATGCCTTGTACGTCTCCCGTTGTCATTTGTACTCACAAAGTCGACAGTTCGAGGCCTGTATATAACTTCCGACCGCTGATCCTCTGTTACCTCTCTCTAAGGATTAAGATTATGAGGACACGCCGTCCCCTTTTTATTGTTATTTCGTAATACATGCATTAAGAAATGGTACAATGTTTTTCCAGAATGATATCACGAAAACACATGACAAACAAACTTAAAAACTAAAAAAGAGATATTTATAACATGAAGTTACAACAGTGCAATGCAATACAGTAAATTGATAAGAGCAGACATTGGCACAGTAAAAGTCTCAAAGTCTCTCGAAAGTCCCATCATCTCACGCAGACGGTGAACCTCCAGCGCCGCCAACTTGCCGATGCAGCATCCTGGAAGCATCCAACAACAGTCCGACTATGAGTCCATCCGAAAACTCCAAGCCTCCGACCAGCCCTTCGACAGCGAGCACCGAGAACCATCTCTGCCAAGCGCCTCGACCCCGGTCCCAGCAACAGGCAATAGGCAAAGCTGAAGATTTGGGGCGTCGTCTCCGGAGATTCTCGATCGCACAGTAGCAGCGGCAGCGAAGCAGGCATTTCATAAGTTACTCCAAATGTTCCTCCGCGCTTCTCACGTCTGTCTCCATCAAATCCGGATTGTGCACAGCATCCTACTTAACAAATTCGATATTCATTCGGAACGGATTCGATGTATTTGCAATATATCACCATAAATTACACTAAAATAAAGGAAGTAGATATTTACAAAGGGAATTGTTAGCGAATGTTCATGTGTTGAGAAATGCCTAAGCAGAGGGGAAAAGGCTCTTAATAAAATAAAAAAGATTTTCTATTTTCAGAATACTATTTCCACCACCCCACGCCACCCCACTCCCCACCCTGAGGGTAGTAATGGTGTTTGGTCTGGTGAAGGTCCTGAATGACGCACGCAGCCTTCTTTTGGCACCGTATTTCTAACATGCCCTCGATAGTGGCGAGGCGTGCCCGTGGTGGAACTGGTTGAGGATACAGCCCTCTGTTCCTTCTTCCGATCCTATGCATTGGAGCCCCGACCCACACCAGACTGTGACGCAACGACTGACAAAGCTCTCCACGTACGTCCATAGAAACTCATTTGATTCTTTGACGACGCTCTAAATCTCGTTAGTGAACAGTAATGGCGTCTGGTCCATGTCGGGACCAGGATAGATCCTTTGAGATGTTGACGCCCAAGAACCTGAAGATATTCACCCTTCTGAACCCTCAGTGAGGACTTGCGTTTGTTCTTCTGACGTATTAATTCTCACCTGACAATTAATTCCTTGGTTTTACTGAAATTGATTAGGTTGTTGCTTCGACTCCACCCAACCAGCATATCTACCTGATGTTTGTACGCCTATTGGTGTCATTAGAAACGGGATTGCATGCTCAGTGAACACAAGCTATGTGTTCCTTCAAGTTCCGAGTGGTTATCAGGGAAAACCACTGCCCCTCGGGTGCTTTACCCGTCCCAGTCATTCCTAAGCAGTACAGTAAACACATTGGCTGTTCCTCTGGACTACCCGGTGTGAATGACTGTGAGTAGTCTGTTCTCCGTCGTTGCTGAAATGGTTCAGTATCTACAGAATGGAGCAACGAGAGGCGTCACGGGGAACGACACGCTTCATGACGGGTTTGCACATTTCATTGCAAACGCAAGATGGGCTGAGATTGACGTTCACGTGAATGGTTTTAGCTCGTTACGTTGTCAGATATTACTGGTATTCGACTCAGAGTTGGCTTATTATTAGTGATCACACCCGCAGCCTCCAATTGGAACACAACCTAGTCGTGGTTTGAAGGCTTGCGTGCCTCAGTAACCTGGACAGCGAAGCTGGCTGGCGTTAGGAGTTAATGCTGTGGCTCTTGGTCGGGTCACTCATGCCAAACAAGTCAAATGGTAGAGGGCAGACTGAGAATGTTCCACCGGTCCTACAGTTTCGAGGTTTGAGCTCAGAGATAACAAGCCGAACTGGTCAAAGAAAAGTTTAGGGGAAAAAAAATGAAGAGTCCGTCTACACATGTATCCGTCGGTATTTCTGAAACGCTACCCGGGATTTGGCTGGCAATTGTGCAAACCGAGAGGAAGTTACTGACACGATGAATGAATCCCTGAACATCGCCGACTGACAGGGATGGAGGATCTTCATTGCTGCCGGGAAAAGCCAGCGGCGAGACTGGCAGTAAGTTATGAAATTATTCAGCTCCGCCACGGGGACAAGCCTCCGTTGTATCCAGGACAGCTTCATGCAGCGGTGCCTCAGAAAGGCGGCGACCGTCTTTAAGAACTCCATCGCCCAGGACATGCATCTACTCATTGTTACCATCAGGAAAGGGGTAGAGAAGCCTAAAACCACACATTCAACGATTCAGGAAACAATTCTTCCCTTCTGCCATCCAATGTCTAAATGGACATTGAACCTATGAGCACTACCTCACTCTTGCACCTGTTTTTGCTCTATTTTAATTTAACAGTTTAATACACATATAGTTACTCTAATTGAATGTTTGATTGATTTTCATTTCTATATTTATCATGTATTGATTGTACTGCTGCCGCTAAGTTAACAGATTTCCCCACATATATCCGAGATATTAAACCTGATTCTGATTCTGATTCTGAAGTGAGTCACATCGGTAAGACAGATGTTGGTGAAGATCAGAACTGGGTCTCTCAATCTGGATCAGCAGAAAATGAATTCAGTGTTAAAATTCCAGCTCTGGAAATCCCAAGCATTTGGCATAAGAATGTGACCAGAGTGAGCAGTTTCTTTTGTCAGCTAATTCCTGCCCGCAGAGATTCAAATCCCTATGAAATGTATATGCCGATATTGCATGCAAGTTAGAGGCACTTGTTCCCTGGTCAGAAGAAGGTAAGAGATTAAGCAATATAAGTTCACTTGCCAGTTTCTTGTATTTCCACGTGAATATCTACAGCGCTCGTCAACATGCAGATCCATCGTTTTTCAAAGACTGTGCCCTTTCCATTTTACACGTATTTCTACAGTAGAGTGTAACAGCAACACAGTCTCCCAACCCCTACACTGACCTCCTAAGGCCAGTGCACCGAACACCTTTCCCACATTCTCTCTGCATATGAGACGGTTTTCAGCAAACTATGCCTTTCTACGACTCTCTCTCCCTGTTGATTTGCACTCCACAGTGCTCTCCCATTCATAGAATAAATACTCAGCCGGTTTGACATTCCAAAATGTGAAACTTCAAACTTACCTGCCTTGAAAACTATTTCCAATTCCTTCTTCGGTGTTTCTGTTTGATATCGCCAATTATCTCGTGCGTCAATGAAAAGATCGTGAAGCAAATCGCCGATAATATCCGATTACGGGGCTCGTCCGGGATTTGAACCCGGGACCTCTCGCATATGCTTTCTCACCCGAAGCGAGAATCATACCACTAGACCAACGAGCCTATGGTCGCAGATTGCGTCACAACTGAACTCCGAAGACAGTTAAAGTTAATTGGTGGAAAACCCCATTGTCCTTTCCGTTGTTGAGAGCAGAGCCTGATGTCGAAATAAGTTGGGCACGTATTCCTTTGAGATTACAAGAGTATTTGTTACTTGACTCAGTCAAAATTAGAACATAACGGGCCCTGATATAGTGCACCTCAGAATGTGTTTGCAAACGGAAAGAACCCAAACAAGGGACATTTGTTTAAAACTCAATTCGGAGCATATTTTTTCTTGCAAAGGGCGATGCTTCTCAGCAATTCCCCGCCCCGGCGGCTGGTGGACGCTGAATAATTAGAAAGATTTCAGGCGGGTGTACAGAAATATTTGTTTCATGAACAGCAGAGACAGACGTTTGATAAATGGCAATCAATAAGAACTTTAATCGGGACGAATTTTCATACGTCGACGTACTCTCTTCGAGAGATGCTGCCTGGCCTGCTGAGTTCCTCCAGCATGTTGTGTGTGTCTTTCGCAAGTTCGTCTCACATTCTGCTGATTAACCTTTCACAGACAAGCATTGATCCGTCACGTGACCTTCCAACTCATGTCATGTCACCTTCCGAATTTACTATCTGTATTTATCACTTCTTGATGCATCTAAGTCAAAACTCACAACAGGATTCCCATTCAAACTGTACAATGTATCATCCACATTCTCCCACTCCACGTCGAGTATGTTTGCCAACACCACATTGCTGTTTGGGTAAAAACTAGTATGGAGATGGAATGAGAGAGAGGATGATTCATATCTTGCCGACAGTCGAGGGGAAAAGGAGAAGATCGTGAAAGACAACAGGATGGGGATATTTGCTCAACGACAGAAAATTTCCCTCAGTAAACCTGGGTGTAAGATGAAGAAAACAAAAAAAAAACGGAAGGGTGGAAGAACGCCGAGCTGTCAGGGATGAGACTGGAAACGACCTCTCCAGTGGATACTGCGACCTAAACGCAAAGTCTTAGACCACTAACCTATCCTGGCCAAGGTGGGTGAACTTGTGGTTAATTTCATTACTGCAGACAATCAAAGCATTAAAGTGCTTTCAAGTTTCCGGGGATGGGGTCGGAGAAAAAAAAAACTCTTTCCAGCTTGCTGCTACTATTTAGGAGGTGTTGTTTGTTTTGTCAGAAAAGCTGAGAATAGAATTAAATGGACTTGGTGCGAGCAGATAGGATTAGTCTGGTTTCGGTTTGCGGGCAGAGAAGACAAGATGTTTTGCAAGTTCCTGTCGAGGCTGTTGTCTGCTGTTTTAGTCTACGTGACTACTGCCGACGGTATTGACGGTGCTAACTAATTTTACACAAATAGTTCCGCATGTGGTATAAACATCGGATTCATTATCGTTGTTTGAAATACGCTCAACAACGTGATACCTCTCACAGTTTCACAGTGGGACTGGGCAAGATACACGACAACACAATGTCCTCACACCTCAGAACGAACTCTGACATCTGCAATCCTATTAGGCTGTCATGACCCACCACTCTTCCTTGAAAATTAGCCATGCTTCCGGATTCTGCTGAGGATACTTTGCGTCTCAATCAGGATCGACCCTGCGCACGTTGCTGATGAAAGGAAAACGTGTTTTCAAACCCTTTCCCAATATTTACGTTCATCTGCAGTGTTTCCTTTACTGCGGCCTGACCTGTGAATGTGAAGCACACTGCGCCTTCCAATCAGCAGCTGGGGGAGCTCGAACTAGTTGTTCATGAGCGCGTTTTCCTAACTACATCGCAGACAAGATATATGAATGTAAATGCTGCATGTAGCCAAGAACTTCAGGGTAGCCATTGTAACAGGACTCGGCAGTGAAGTCTTCTGAAAACCTCGCATCAAGATCTGAAGTCAGACGCTTTATCCATTAGTCCACACGTTCAGATTATTTGGAAATTGCCGAGAGCATTTAGCTGTCGGGTTATCGTGTTTGCCCAATCCATGACAAGTTACTATTTGGGAATCAGGTGGTGAATTTCTATAATATCCGTTTACTTGAAGTCAAGCAGCATGATAAGGTAACAACTGGACTGTGTAAATTTAAAATAATTTTATATTACTCCACTAGACAGTATACCCACAGGTTCTCTGAGTTGCTGTGCATGGAATAGAGCATCTGTTCAACACGACCACAGCGCCCAAGGGTCCGATGATAACTATTTACATTTTCCTGCTGTTGGCCCATATCCCTCTAACTTTTTCATATCCATGTTCACAAATTTGGCTCAACATGGGCGTGCAATATCAATAGACATAGAACATAAAGCAAACGCGTGGGACATAAATGGAGAATGTGTGTGTTCTAAAGAAATACAGAACACTGAATAACGACGAGGTGGTGGTGAGCTTAATGCGATGGACTGGGAATCCATTCTGCTGTGCAAACGCGCATCCGAATCCCATCCGTGCCATTTATTTTGTGGGACCATTTCTTGAGCTTTCACATAAACCTCTCAAATTTATCATTCAAGTTCAGCTTCAAATTTACTATCATTCAACCATGAACATGTAGACATCTAAACGAATCAAGTTTTTATCTGGAACCAGGCTGCGAAAAACAAAATCTATACACATACAACACAAACAATATTGTTACCACAATAATATTACCAGAGAGTAAACAAATATTGTGAGGATGCACAAGTTGGCAAATGCGCATATACAGTAGAACATATAGTTAAACATATGTGAATAATGCCACAGACGTTTGCCATGAATAATGTTTAATGGATGCCAACCAGCTATTCTACGAAGGGCTGCGTCGATCTCACGGATCTCAACGATTACTTTGTTGTTTCGAGCGGTGTCCCTCTCCCTCCGCGAACGCATTCGACTGTCGCAGGGTGAGGAAAGGAGAAGGCGCTGCTTGAAAGGAGGTTGGGAGGCAGAGACACCTTCCCCATATTCCCCTCCATTTTGCCCTCCCCACTCTCCCTTCTCTCTCCCGCCATTCTCCTACCTCCTCCCATTGCGCTCACCTCCCCTCCCTCGTCTCTCCCTTCCCTCGCCACACACTGTTTTTTTTTCTTCATGCGTCTCACTCCCATTCCCTGTCCCATCTTGTACTCAGCCCTAGTGAATACAGACATATCGGAACACCGCTGTTTCCCAGGCAGGTTTCCTGGACCGATGTCCATACTGGGAATATTGGGAATATTACCTGGGAAGTGAGGACAGGTTCGGCTTCCATCCGCTGGTGGCTGGCAGGGAGAGATTGATTGGAGAGGGAGGGGAGAGATGAAAGAGAAAGAGGATACTGAGAGTTCTGGAGGGGTGATGCAAGAGAGGTGGGGAGAGAATCAGATGGAAAGAGTCATTAGTAATAGAGGCCACTTTCTTCAGGCACAGATCCTTGAAGATATCTTTAATGTTGGAGAAGGTTGTACCAGTAATGGAGATGTCTGAATCTGCAGACCTACTCAGCGTCTCTCGATCAGACGAGAAGGTAATGCAACTAGTCCGAATGCTCAGCGCCGGTCTGCTATCGAAAGTTACTGTTGTAATGAGCTCGCCAGACCTGTGTGGGGCGCCGGAGAGCCTTGTGCGCCGAGGTTTCGAGAGCACACTAATTGGTAAATTGTGGTGTAACTATATCTAATCGTTAATAGTTTAACCCTGTTAATTTTATTTTTATAGGCTCTCGGATTCGGGGTCACCTGTACTGTTTCAGCGGACGTTCCTTAGCGCTCCGCGCGTGGTGCTAGATTGGGGAAGGTTTCATCTCCCGGTGTCGCTCGGTTGAGCCACCGATAAGCGCTGGTTTCCGTCTCTGCATAGGAGTCTGTCGTTCCTCCGCACTTAGGTCCAGTCATTGCCAGCGTGCTCCGTGACAGAAGGACCCCTCGATGTAATCGGCTCAGTGGGGGGTGGGCAGTGGCTTGGACAACAGTCGGCTGGAGGCGAGGACACCAGCTATTCCCAAGTCTGCGTTCCGAGTTTCCCAGTCTATCCCCAAGGCTCTTTTCCAAGGTTTTCAAGATCAAAAAGATTCGCTAGGTCTCCCATGGCCCTCCATGTTTCCGAGGAATAATCAATATTTCAGGGGCTTATATCTGCAGATCCTGGAAACCCGATCAACACACACAAAATGCTGAGGGGACTCAGCAGGCCAATAACTTTTACAGGAAAAAAGAAAAGTAGAGACGTTGTTTCGGGCCGCAACCCTTCGGCAGGACCGTTTATCATGGTATCGGGTCTGTATCGGGACCTAAAGCCTTGTCGCGTGCTTACCAGGTCTAAATAGATTTTCATCAGCTCTGTCTCAATTTCACCAGGACTGCCTGGGGTTTCCCAGCCTGTCTCGATTTTATCATGTCCAGTACTTCACATGCGTACTAGATCTGTTTCGTTTTTCCCAGTCCTGTGTCGAGATAAACCGAGTCTGTCTCGATTTCTCCGGTGTTGTATCATGTCCTCCAGGAGTATAGACGCCGCCGCTCTAGACTCATTCATTACGTCATGTAGGCAGGGATTGCGTATGATTCTTCCTCTCCAGCCCTGTTTCCGGTTCTCCAGCTCTGACTCGAGATCCTTGGAAATGTCTGCATCCAGGGATTTGAAGATGCTCACTCTATCCACCGCCAAACCCTCGCTGAGGAATGCTGTGTG